>NC_055975.1:7500-307500 GCF_018492685.1 Alosa sapidissima
GATGTGAAAAAAAATAATTTTGACAATAATTGACAGATATTGAAATTTTTCAAAAATCTGTCTTTTTTCCTGACCCCGAACCTTATATGAAAACTAAGAAAATCTGAAAAGTACAAAAAATCAGACCAATTTTTTCTTTTTCACTTTTTTTACCATAGTTCATGCATTTCACATGTCTAGATGTGAAAAAAAATAATTTTGACAATAATTGACAGATTTTGAAATTTTTCAAAAATCTGTCTTTTTTCCTGACCCCGAACCTTATATGAAAACTAAGAAAATCTGAAAAGTACAAAAAATCAGACCAATTTTTTCTTTTTCACTTCATTTTCATATAAGGTTCGGGGTCAGGAAAAAAGACAGATTTTTGAAAAATGTCAAAATCTGTCAATTATTGTGAAAATTATTTTTTTTCACATCTAGACATGTGAAATGCGTTAATTATGGCAACAAAAATGAAAAAAAAAATTGGTCTGATTTTTTTCTTACTTTTCAGATTTTTTTAGTTTTCCGCGTTCAGGATGAGAGAAAGTTTTTTTTGACAAATTTGAAAATCTGTCAGACATTGTCCAAATTATTTTTTATTTCATGTCTAGACATGAATAATTTGGAAAATGTCTGACAGATTTTCAAATTTGTCAAAAAAAACTTTCTCTCATCCTGAACGCGAAAACTAAAAAAATCTGAAAAGTAAGAAAAAAAATCAGACCAATTTTTTTTTTCATTTTTGTTGCCATAATTAACGCATTTCACATGTCTAGATGTGAAAAAAAATAATTTTCACAATAATTGACAGATTTTGACATTTTTCAAAAATCTGTCTTTTTTCCTGACCCCGAACCTTATATGAAAACTAAGAAAATCTGAAAAGTACAAAAAATCAGACCAATTTTTTTTTTTCACTTTTTTTTACCATAGTTCATGCATTTCACATGTCTAGATGTGAAAAAAAATAATTTTGACAATAATTGACAGATTTTGAAATTTTTCAAAATCTGTCTTTTTTCCTGACCCCGAACCTTATATGAAAACTAAGAAAATCTGAAAAGTACAAAAAATCAGACCAATTTTTTCTTTTTCACTTTTTTTACCATAGTTCATGCATTTCACATGTCTAGACATGAAATAAAAAATAATTTGGACAATGTCTGACAGATTTTCAAATTTGTCAAAAAAAACTTTCTCTCATCCTGAACGCGAAAACTAAAAAAATCTGAAAAGTAAGAAAAAAAATCAGACCAATTTTTTTTTTCATTTTTGTTGCCATAATTAACGCATTTCACATGTCTAGATGTGAAAAAAAATAATTTTGACAATAATTGACAGATATTGAAATTTTTCAAAAATCTGTCTTTTTTCCTGACCCCGAACCTTATATGAAAACTAAGAAAATCTGAAAAGTACAAAAAATCAGACCAATTTTTTCTTTTTCACTTTTTTTACCATAGTTCATGCATTTCACATGTCTAGACATGAAATAAAAAATAATTTGGACAATGTCTGACAGATTTTCAAATTTGTCAAAAAAAAACTTTCTCTCATTCTGAACTCGAAAACTAAAAAAATCTGAAAAGTAAGAAAAAAATCAGACCAATTTTTTTTTTCATTTTTGTTGCCATAATTAACGCATTTCACATGTCTAGATGTGAAAAAAAATAATTTTGACAATAATTGACAGATATTGAAATTTTTCAAAAATCTGTCTTTTTTCCTGACCCCGAACCTTATATGAAAACTAAGAAAATCTGAAAAGTACAAAAAATCAGACCAATTTTTTCTTTTTCACTTTTTTTACCATAGTTCATGCATTTCACATGTCTAGACATGAAATAAAAAATAATTTGGACAATGTCCTGACAGATTTTCAAATTTGTCAAAAAAAAACTTTCTCTCATCCTGAACGCGAAAACTAAAAAAATCTGAAAAGTAAGAAAAAAATCAGACCAATTTTTTTTTTCATTTTTGTTGCCATAATTAAACGCATTTCACATGTCTAGATGTGAAAAAAAATAATTTTGACAATAATTGACAGATATTGAAATTTTTCAAAAATCTGTCTTTTTTCCTGACCCCCGAACCTTATATGAAAACTAAGAAAATCTGAAAAGTACAAAAAATCAGACCAATTTTTTCTTTTTCACTTTTTGACATGAAATAAAAAATAATTTGGACAATGTCTGACAGATTTTCAAATTTGTCAAAAAAAACTTTCTCTCATCCAGAACGCGAAAACTAAAAAAATCTGAAAAGTAAGAAAAAAATCAGACCAATTTTTTTTTTCATTTTTGTTGCCATAATTAACGCATTTCACATGTCTAGATGTGAAAAAAAATAATTTTCACAATAATTGACAGATTTTGACATTTTTCAAAAATCTGTCTTTTTTCCTGACCCCGAACCTTATATAAAAACTAAGAAAATCTGAAAAGTACAAAAAATCAGACCAATTTTTTTTTTTCACTTTTTTTACCATAGTTCATGCATTTCACATGTCTAGATGTGAAAAAAAATAATTTTGACAATAATTGACAGATTTTGAAATTTTTCAAAAAATCTGTCTTTTTTTCCTGACGCCCGAACCTTATATGAAAACTAAGAAAATCTGAAAAGTACAAAAAATCAGACCAATTTTTTCTTTTTCACTTTTTGACATGAAATAAAAAATAATTTGGACAATGTCTGACAGATTTTCAAATTTGTCAAAAAAAACTTTCTCTCATCCTGAACGCGAAAACTAAAAAAATCTGAAAAGTAAGAAAAAAATCAGACCAATTTTTTTTTTCATTTTTGTTGCCATAATTAACGCATTTCACATGTCTAGATGTGAAAAAAAAATAATTTTCACAATAATTGACAGATTTTGACATTTTTCAAAAATCTGTCTTTTTTCCTGACCCCGAACCTTATATGAAAAACTAAGAAAATCTGAAAAGTACAAAAAATCAGACCAATTTTTTTTTTTTCACTTTTTTTACCATAGTTCATGCATTTTCACATGTCTAGATGTGAAAAAAAATAATTTTGACAATAATTGACAGATTTTGAAATTTTTCAAAAATCTGTCTTTTTTCCTGACCCCGAACCTTATATGAAAACTAAGAAAATCTGAAAAGTACAAAAAATCAGACCAATTTTTTCTTTTTCACTTTTTTTACCATAGTTCATGCATTTCACATGTCTAGACATGAAATAAAAAATAATTTGGACAATGTCTGACAGATTTTCAAATTTGTCAAAAAAAACTTTCTCTCATCCTGAACGCGAAACTAAAAAAATCTGAAAAGTAAGAAAAAAATCAGACCAATTTTTTTTTTCATTTTTGTTGCCATAATTAACGCATTTCACATGTCTAGATGTGAAAAAAAATAATTTTGACAATAATTGACAGATATTGAAATTTTTCAAAATCTGTCTTTTTTCCTGACCCCGAACCTTATATGAAAACTAAGAAAATCTGAAAAGTACAAAAAATCAGACCAATTTTTTCTTTTTCACTTTTTTTACCATAGTTCATGCATTTCACATGTCTAGATGTGAAAAAAAATAATTTTGACAATAATTGACAGATTTTGAAATTTTTCAAAAATCTGTCTTTTTCCTGACCCCGAACCTTATATGAAAACTAAGAAAATCTGAAAAGTACAAAAAATCAGACCAATTTTTTCTTTTTCACTTCATTTTCATATAAGGTTCGGGGTCAGGAAAAAAGACAGATTTTTGAAAAATGTCAAAATCTGTCAATTATTGTGAAAATTATTTTTTTCACATCTAGACATGTGAAATGCGTTAATTATGGCAACAAAAATGAAAAAAAAAATTGGTCTGATTTTTTTCTTACTTTTCAGATTTTTTTAGTTTTCGCGTTCAGGATGAGAGAAAGTTTTTTTTGACAAATTTGAAAATCTGTCAGACATTGTCCAAATTATTCATGTCTAGACATGAAATAAAAAATAATTTGGACAATGTCTGACAGATTTTGAACTTTGTAAAAAAAAACTTTCTCTCATCCAGACCGCGAAAACTAAAAAAAATCTGAAAAGTAAGAAAAAAATCAGACCAATTTTTTTTTTTCATTTTTGTTGCCATAGTTAACGCATTTCACATGTCTAGATGTGAAAAAAAATAATTTTGACAATAATTGACAGATTTTGAAATTTTTCAAAAATCTGTCTTTTTTCCTGACCCCGAACCTTATATGAAAACTAAGAAAATCTGAAAAGTACAAAAAATCAGACCAATTTTTTCTTTTTCACTTTTTTTTACCATAGTTCATGCATTTCACATGTCTAGACATGAAATAAAAAATAATTTGGACAATGTCTGACAGATTTTCAAATTTGTCAAAAAAAACTTTCTCTCATCCTGAACGCGAAAACTAAAAAAAATCTGAAAAGTAAGAAAAAAATCAGACCAATTTTTTTTTTCATTTTTGTTGCCATAATTAACGCATTTCACATGTCTAGATGTGAAAAAAAATAATTTTGACAATAATTGACAGATATTGAAATTTTTCAAAAATCTGTCTTTTTTTCCTGACCCCGAACCTTATATGAAAACTAAGAAAATCTGAAAAGTACAAAAAAATCAGACCAATTTTTTTCTTTTTCACTTTTTTTACCATAGTTCATGGCATTTCACATGTCTAGACATGAAATAAAAAATAATTTGGACAATGTCTGACAGATTTTCAAATTTGTCAAAAAAAAACTTTCTCTCATCCTGAACGCGAAAACTAAAAAAATCTGAAAAGTAAGAAAAAAATCAGACCAATTTTTTTTTTCATTTTTGTTGCCATAATTAACGCATTTCACATGTCTAGATGTGAAAAAAAAATAATTTTGACAATAATTGACAGATATTGAAATTTTTCAAAAATCTGTCTTTTTTCCTGACCCCGAACCTTATATGAAAACTAAGAAAATCTGAAAAGTACAAAAAATCAGACCAATTTTTTCTTTTTCACTTTTTGACATGAAATAAAAAATAATTTGGACAATGTCTGACAGATTTTCAAATTTGTCAAAAAAAACTTTCTCTCATCCTGAACGCGAAAACTAAAAAAATCTGAAAAGTAAGAAAAAAATCAGACCAATTTTTTTTTTCATTTTGTTGCCATAGTTAACGCATTTCACATGTCTAGATGTGAAAAAAAATAATTTTGACAATAATTGACAGATTTTGACATTTTTCAAAAATCTGTCTTTTTTCCTGACCCCGAACCTTATATGAAAACTAAGAAAATCTGAAAAGTACAAAAAATCAGACCAATTTTTTCTTTTTCACTTTTTGACATGAAATAAAAAATAATTTGGACAATGTCTGACAGATTTTCAAATTTGTCAAAAAAAACTTTCTCTCATCCTGAACGCGAAAACTAAAAAAATCTGAAAAGTAAGAAAAAAATCAGACCAATTTTTTTTTTTTCATTTTTGTTGCCATAGTTAACGCATTTCACATGTCTAGATGTGAAAAAAAATAATTTTGACAATAATTGACAGATTTTGACATTTTTCAAAAATCTGTCTTTTTTCCTGACCCCGAACCTTATATGAAAACTAAGAAAATCTGAAAAGTACAAAAAATCAGACCAATTTTTTCTTTTTCACTTTTTTTACCATAGTTCATGCATTTCACATGTCTAGACATGAAATAAAAAATAATTTGGACAATGTCTGACAGATTTTCAAATTTGTCAAAAAAAACTTTCTCTCATCCAGAACGCGAAAACTAAAAAAATCTGAAAAGTAAGAAAAAAATCAGACCAATTTTTTTTTTCATTTTTGTTGCCATAATTAACGCATTTCACATGTCTAGATGTGAAAAAAAAATAATTTTCACAATAATTGACAGATTTTGACATTTTTCAAAAATCTGTCTTTTTTCCTGACCCCGAACCTTATATGAAAACTAAGAAAATCTGAAAAGTACAAAAAATCAGACCAATTTTTTTTTTCACTTTTTTTACCATAGTTCATGCATTTCACATGTCTAGATGTGAAAAAAAATAATTTTGACAATAATTGACAGATTTTGAAATTTTTCAAAAATCTGTCTTTTTTCCTGACCCCGAACCTTATATGAAAACTAAGAAAATCTGAAAAGTACAAAAAATCAGACCAATTTTTTCTTTTTCACTTTTTTTACCATAGTTCATGCATTTCACATGTCTAGACATGAAATAAAAAATAATTTGGACAATGTCTGACAGATTTTCAAATTTGTCAAAAAAAACTTTCTCTCATCCTGAACGCGAAAACTAAAAAAATCTGAAAAGTAAGAAAAAAATCAGACCAATTTTTTTTTTCATTTTTGTTGCCATAATTAACGCATTTCACATGTCTAGATGTGAAAAAAAATAATTTTGACAATAATTGACAGATATTGAAATTTTTCAAAAATCTGTCTTTTTTCCTGACCCCGAACCTTATATGAAAACTAAGAAAATCTGAAAAGTACAAAAAATCAGACCAATTTTTTCTTTTTCACTTTTTTTACCATAGTTCATGCATTTCACATGTCTAGATGTGAAAAAAAATAATTTTGACAATAATTGACAGATTTTGAAATTTTTCAAAAATCTGTCTTTTTTCCTGACCCCGAACCTTATATGAAAACTAAGAAAATCTGAAAAGTACAAAAAATCAGACCAATTTTTTCTTTTTCACTTCATTTTCATATAAGGTTCGGGGTCAGGAAAAAAGACAGATTTTTGAAAAATGTCAAAATCTGTCAATTATTGTGAAAATTATTTTTTTTCACATCTAGACATGTGAAATGCGTTAATTATGGCAACAAAAATGAAAAAAAAAATTGGTCTGATTTTTTTCTTACTTTTCAGATTTTTTTAGTTTTCGCGTTCAGGATGAGAGAAAGTTTTTTTTGACAAATTTGAAAATCTGTCAGACATTGTCCAAATTATTCATGTCTAGACATGAAATAAAAAATAATTTGGACAATGTCTGACAGATTTTGAACTTTGTAAAAAAAAACTTTCTCTCATCCAGACCGCGAAAACTAAAAAAATCTGAAAAGTAAGAAAAAAATCAGACCAATTTTTTTTTTCATTTTTGTTGCCATAGTTAACGCATTTCACATGTCTAGATGTGAAAAAAAATAATTTTGACAATAATTGACAGATTTTGAAATTTTTCAAAAATCTGTCTTTTTTCCTGACCCCGAACCTTATATGAAAACTAAGAAAATCTGAAAAGTACAAAAAATCAGACCAATTTTTTCTTTTTCACTTTTTTTACCATAGTTCATGCATTTCACATGTCTAGACATGAAATAAAAAATAATTTGGACAATGTCTGACAGATTTTCAAATTTGTCAAAAAAAACTTTCTCTCATCCTGAACGCGAAAACTAAAAAAATCTGAAAAGTAAGAAAAAAATCAGACCAATTTTTTTTTTCATTTTTGTTGCCATAATTAACGCATTTCACATGTCTAGATGTGAAAAAAAATAATTTTGACAATAATTGACAGATATTGAAATTTTTCAAAAATCTGTCTTTTTTCCTGACCCCGAACCTTATATGAAAACTAAGAAAATCTGAAAAGTACAAAAAATCAGACCAATTTTTTCTTTTTCACTTTTTTTACCATAGTTCATGCATTTCACATGTCTAGACATGAAATAAAAAATAATTTGGACAATGTCTGACAGATTTTCAAATTTGTCAAAAAAAACTTTCTCTCATCCTGAACGCGAAAACTAAAAAAATCTGAAAAGTAAGAAAAAAATCAGACCAATTTTTTTTTTCATTTTTGTTGCCATAATTAACGCATTTCACATGTCTAGATGTGAAAAAAAATAATTTTGACAATAATTGACAGATATTGAAATTTTTCAAAAATCTGTCTTTTTTCCTGACCCCGAACCTTATATGAAAACTAAGAAAATCTGAAAAGTACAAAAAATCAGACCAATTTTTTCTTTTTCACTTTTTGACATGAAATAAAAAATAATTTGGACAATGTCTGACAGATTTTCAAATTTGTCAAAAAAAACTTTCTCTCATCCTGAACGCGAAAACTAAAAAAATCTGAAAAGTAAGAAAAAAATCAGACCAATTTTTTTTTCAGTTTTGTTGCCATAATTAACGCATTTCACATGTCTAGATGTGAAAAAAAATAATTTTGACAATAATTGACAGATATTGAAATTTTTCAAAAATCTGTCTTTTTTCCTGACCCCGAACCTTATATGAAAACTAAGAAAATCTGAAAAGTACAAAAAATCAGACCAATTTTTTCTTTTTCACTTTTTGACATGAAATAAAAAATAATTTGGACAATGTCTGACAGATTTTCAAATTTGTCAAAAAAAACTTTCATCCTGAACGCGAAAACTAAAAAAATCTGAAAAGTAAGAAAAAAATCAGACCAATTTTTTTTTTCATTTTTGTTGCCATAGTTAACGCATTTCACATGTCTAGATGTGAAAAAAAATAATTTTGACAATAATTGACAGATTTTGACATTTTTCAAAAATCTGTCTTTTTTCCTGACCCCGAACCTTATATGAAAACTAAGAAAATCTGAAAAGTACAAAAAATCAGACCAATTTTTTCTTTTTCACTTTTTTTACCATAGTTCATGCATTTCACATGTCTAGACATGAAATAAAAAATAATTTGGACAATGTCTGACAGATTTTCAAATTTGTCAAAAAAAACTTTCTCTCATCCTGAACGCGAAAACTAAAAAAATCTGAAAAGTAAGAAAAAAATCAGACCAATTTTTTTTTCAGTTTTGTTGCCATAATTAACGCATTTCACATGTCTAGATGTGAAAAAAAATAATTTTGACAATAATTGACAGATATTGAAATTTTTCAAAAATCTGTCTTTTTTCCTGACCCCGAACCTTATATGAAAACTAAGAAAATCTGAAAAGTACAAAAAATCAGACCACTTTTTTCTTTTTCACTTTTTTTACCATAGTTAATGCATTTCACATGTCTAGACATGAAATAAAAAATAATTTGGACAATGTCTGACAGATTTTCAAATTTGTCAAAAAAAACTTTCTCTCATCCTGAACGCGAAAACTAAAAAAATCTGAAAAGTAAGAAAAAAATCAGACCAATTTTTTTTTTCATTTTTGTTTCCATAGTTAACGCATTTCACATGTCTAGATGTGAAAAAAAATAATTTTGACAATAATTGACAGATTTTGACATTTTTCAAAAATCTGTCTTTTTTCCTGACCCCGAACCTTATATGAAAACTAAGAAAATCTGAAAAGTACAAAAAATCAGACCAATTTTTTCTTTTTCACTTTTTTTACCATAGTTCATGCATTTCACATGTCTAGACATGAAATAAAAAATAATTTGGACAATGTCTGACAGATTTTCAAATTTGTCAAAAAAAACTTTCTCTCATCCTGAACGCAAAAACTAAAAAAATCTGAAAAGTAAGAAAAAAATCAGACCAATTTTTTTTTTCATTTTTGTTGCCATAATTAACGCATTTCACATGTCTAGATGTGAAAAAAAATAATTTTGACAATAATTGACAGATATTGAAATTTTTCAAAAATCTGTCTTTTTTCCTGACCCCGAACCTTATATGAAAACTAAGAAAATCTGAAAAGTACAAAAAATCAGACCAATTTTTTCTTTTTCACTTTTTGACATGAAATAAAAAATAATTTGGACAATGTCTGACAGATTTTCAAATTTGTCAAAAAAAACTTTCTCTCATCCTGAACGCGAAAACTAAAAAAATCTGAAAAGTAAGAAAAAAATCAGACCAATTTTTTTTTTCATTTTTGTTTCCATAGTTAACGCATTTCACATGTCTAGATGTGAAAAAAAATAATTTTGACAATAATTGACAGATTTTGACATTTTTCAAAAATCTGTCTTTTTTCCTGACCCCGAACCTTATATGAAAACTAAGAAAATCTGAAAAGTACAAAAAATCAGACCAATTTTTTCTTTTTCACTTTTTTTACCATAGTTCATGCATTTCACATGTCTAGACATGAAATAAAAAATAATTTGGACAATGTCTGACAGATTTTCAAATTTGTCAAAAAAAACTTTCTCTCATCCTGGACGCGAAAACTAAAAAAATCTGAAAAGTAAGAAAAAAATCAGACCAATTTTTTTTTTCATTTTTGTCGCCATAATTAACGCATTTCACATGTCTAGATGTGAAAAAAAATAATTTTGACAATAATTGACAGATATTGAAATTTTTCAAAAATCTGTCTTTTTTCCTGACCCCGAACCTTATATGAAAACTAAGAAAATCTGAAAAGTACAAAAAATCAGACCTATTTTTTCTTTTTCACTTTTTGACATGAAATAAAAAATAATTTGGACAATGTCTGACAGATTTTCAAATTTGTCAAAAAAAACTTTCTCTCATCCTGAACGCGAAAACTAAAAAAATCTGAAAAGTAAGAAAAAAATCAGACCAATTTTTTTTTTCATTTTTGTTTCCATAGTTAACGCATTTCACATGTCTAGATGTGAAAAAAAATAATTTTGACAATAATTGACAGATTTTGACATTTTTCAAAAATCTGTCTTTTTTCCTGACCCCGAACCTTATATGAAAACTAAGAAAATCTGAAAAGTACAAAAAATCAGACCAATTTTTTCTTTTTCACTTTTTGACATGAAATAAAAAATAATTTGGACAATGTCTGACAGATTTTCAAATTTGTCAAAAAAAACTTTCTCTCATCCTGAACGCGAAAACTAAAAAAATCTGAAAAGTAAGAAAAAAATCAGACCAATTTTTTTTTTCATTTTTGTTTCCATAGTTAACGCATTTCACATGTCTAGATGTGAAAAAAAATAATTTTGACAATAATTGACAGATTTTGACATTTTTCAAAAATCTGTCTTTTTTCCTGACCCCGAACCTTATATGAAAACTAAGAAAATCTGAAAAGTACAAAAAATCAGACCAATTTTTTTTTTTCACTTTTTTTACCATAGTTCATGCATTTCACATGTCTAGACACGAAATAAAAAATAATTTGGACAATGTCTGACAGATTTTGAACTTTGTAAAAAAAAACTTTCTCTCATCCAGACCGCGAAAACTAAAAAAATCTGAAAAGTAAGAAAAAAATCAGACCAATTTTTTTTTTCATTTTTGTTGCCATAATTAACGCATTTCACATGTCTAGATGTGAAAAAAAATAATTTTGACAATAATTGACAGATATTGAAATTTTTCAAAAATCTGTCTTTTTTCCTGACCCCGAACCTTATATGAAAACTAAGAAAATCTGAAAAGTACAAAAAATCAGACCAATTTTTTCTTTTTCACTTTTTTTACCATAGTTCATGCATTTCACATGTCTAGACATGAAATAAAAAATAATTTGGACAATGTCTGACAGATTTTCAAATTTGTCAAAAAAAACTTTCTCTCATCCTGAACGCGAAAACTAAAAAAATCTGAAAAGTAAGAAAAAAATCAGACCAATTTTTTTTTTCATTTTTGTTGCCATAATTAACGCATTTCACATGTCTAGATGTGAAAAAAAATAATTTTGACAATAATTGACAGATATTGAAATTTTTCAAAAATCTGTCTTTTTTCCTGACCCCGAACCTTATATGAAAACTAAGAAAATCTGAAAAGTACAAAAAATCAGACCAATTTTTTCTTTTTCACTTTTTTTACCATAGTTCATGCATTTCACATGTCTAGACATGAAATAAAAAATAATTTGGACAATGTCTGACAGATTTTCAAATTTGTCAAAAAAAACTTTCTCTCATCCTGAACGCGAAAACTAAAAAAATCTGAAAAGTAAGAAAAAAATCAGACCAATTTTTTTTTTCATTTTTGTTGCCATAATTAACGCATTTCACATGTCTAGATGTGAAAAAAAATAATTTTGACAATAATTGACAGATATTGAAATTTTTCAAAAATCTGTCTTTTTTCCTGACCCCGAACCTTATATGAAAACTAAGAAAATCTGAAAAGTACAAAAAATCAGACCAATTTTTTCTTTTTCACTTTTTTTACCATAGTTCATGCATTTCACATGTCTAGACATGAAATAAAAAATAATTTGGACAATGTCTGACAGATTTTCAAATTTGTCAAAAAAAACTTTCTCTCATCCTGAACGCGAAAACTAAAAAAATCTGAAAAGTAAGAAAAAAATCAGACCAATTTTTTTTTTCATTTTTGTTTCCATAGTTAACGCATTTCACATGTCTAGATGTGAAAAAAAATAATTTTGACAATAATTGACAGATTTTGACATTTTTCAAAAATCTGTCTTTTTTCCTGACCCCGAACCTTATATGAAAACTAAGAAAATCTGAAAAGTACAAAAAATCAGACCAATTTTTTCTTTTTCACTTTTTTTACCATAGTTCATGCATTTCACATGTCTAGACATGAAATAAAAAATAATTTGGACAATGTCTGACAGATTTTCAAATTTGTCAAAAAAAACTTTCTCTCATCCTGAACGCAAAAACTAAAAAAATCTGAAAAGTAAGAAAAAAATCAGACCAATTTTTTTTTTCATTTTTGTTGCCATAATTAACGCATTTCACATGTCTAGATGTGAAAAAAAATAATTTTGACAATAATTGACAGATATTGAAATTTTTCAAAAATCTGTCTTTTTTCCTGACCCCGAACCTTATATGAAAACTAAGAAAATCTGAAAAGTACAAAAAATCAGACCAATTTTTTCTTTTTCACTTTTTGACATGAAATAAAAAATAATTTGGACAATGTCTGACAGATTTTCAAATTTGTCAAAAAAAACTTTCTCTCATCCTGAACGCGAAAACTAAAAAAATCTGAAAAGTAAGAAAAAAATCAGACCAATTTTTTTTTTCATTTTTGTTTCCATAGTTAACGCATTTCACATGTCTAGATGTGAAAAAAAATAATTTTGACAATAATTGACAGATTTTGACATTTTTCAAAAATCTGTCTTTTTTCCTGACCCCGAACCTTATATGAAAACTAAGAAAATCTGAAAAGTACAAAAAATCAGACCAATTTTTTCTTTTTCACTTTTTTTACCATAGTTCATGCATTTCACATGTCTAGACATGAAATAAAAAATAATTTGGACAATGTCTGACAGATTTTCAAATTTGTCAAAAAAAACTTTCTCTCATCCTGGACGCGAAAACTAAAAAAATCTGAAAAGTAAGAAAAAAATCAGACCAATTTTTTTTTTCATTTTTGTCGCCATAATTAACGCATTTCACATGTCTAGATGTGAAAAAAAATAATTTTGACAATAATTGACAGATATTGAAATTTTTCAAAAATCTGTCTTTTTTCCTGACCCCGAACCTTATATGAAAACTAAGAAAATCTGAAAAGTACAAAAAATCAGACCTATTTTTTCTTTTTCACTTTTTGACATGAAATAAAAAATAATTTGGACAATGTCTGACAGATTTTCAAATTTGTCAAAAAAAACTTTCTCTCATCCTGAACGCGAAAACTAAAAAAATCTGAAAAGTAAGAAAAAAATCAGATCAATTTTTTTTTTCATTTTTGTTTCCATAGTTAACGCATTTCACATGTCTAGATGTGAAAAAAAATAATTTTGACAATAATTGACAGATTTTGACATTTTTCAAAAATCTGTCTTTTTTCCTGACCCCGAACCTTATATGAAAACTAAGAAAATCTGAAAAGTACGAAAAAATCAGACCAATTTTTTTTTTTCACTTTTTTTACCATAGTTCATGCATTTCACATGTCTAGATGTGAAAAAAAATAATTTTGACAATAATTGACAGATTTTGAAATTTTTCAAAAATCTGTCTTTTTTCCTGACCCCGAACCTTATATGAAAACTAAGAAAATCTGAAAAGTACAAAAAATCAGACCAATTTTTTCTTTTTCACTTTTTGACATGAAATAAAAAATAATTTGGACAATGTCTGACAGATTTTCAAATTTGTCAAAAAAAACTTTCTCTCATCCTGAACGCGAAAACTAAAAAAATCTGAAAAGTAAGAAAAAAATCAGACCAATTTTTTTTTTCATTTTTGTTTCCATAGTTAACGCATTTCACATGTCTAGATGTGAAAAAAAATAATTTTGACAATAATTGACAGATTTTGACATTTTTCAAAAATCTGTCTTTTTTCCTGACCCCGAACCTTATATGAAAACTAAGAAAATCTGAAAAGTACAAAAAATCAGACCAATTTTTTTTTTTCACTTTTTTTACCATAGTTCATGCATTTCACATGTCTAGACACGAAATAAAAAATAATTTGGACAATGTCTGACAGATTTTGAACTTTGTAAAAAAAAACTTTCTCTCATCCAGACCGCGAAAACTAAAAAAATCTGAAAAGTAAGAAAAAAATCAGACCAATTTTTTTTTTCATTTTTGTTGCCATAATTAACGCATTTCACATGTCTAGATGTGAAAAAAAATAATTTTGACAATAATTGACAGATATTGAAATTTTTCAAAAATCTGTCTTTTTTCCTGACCCCGAACCTTATATGAAAACTAAGAAAATCTGAAAAGTACAAAAAATCAGACCAATTTTTTCTTTTTCACTTTTTTTACCATAGTTCATGCATTTCACATGTCTAGACATGAAATAAAAAATAATTTGGACAATGTCTGACAGATTTTCAAATTTGTCAAAAAAAACTTTCTCTCATCCTGAACGCGAAAACTAAAAAAATCTGAAAAGTAAGAAAAAAATCAGACCAATTTTTTTTTTCATTTTTGTTGCCATAATTAACGCATTTCACATGTCTAGATGTGAAAAAAAATAATTTTGACAATAATTGACAGATATTGAAATTTTTCAAAAATCTGTCTTTTTTCCTGACCCCGAACCTTATATGAAAACTAAGAAAATCTGAAAAGTACAAAAAATCAGACCAATTTTTTCTTTTTCACTTTTTTTACCATAGTTCATGCATTTCACATGTCTAGACATGAAATAAAAAATAATTTGGACAATGTCTGACAGATTTTCAAATTTGTCAAAAAAAACTTTCTCTCATCCTGAACGCGAAAACTAAAAAAATCTGAAAAGTAAGAAAAAAATCAGACCAATTTTTTTTTTCATTTTTGTTGCCATAATTAACGCATTTCACATGTCTAGATGTGAAAAAAAATAATTTTGACAATAATTGACAGATATTGAAATTTTTCAAAAATCTGTCTTTTTTCCTGACCCCGAACCTTATATGAAAACTAAGAAAATCTGAAAAGTACAAAAAATCAGACCAATTTTTTCTTTTTCACTTTTTTTACCATAGTTCATGCATTTCACATGTCTAGACATGAAATAAAAAATAATTTGGACAATGTCTGACAGATTTTCAAATTTGTCAAAAAAAACTTTCTCTCATCCTGAACGCGAAAACTAAAAAAATCTGAAAAGTAAGAAAAAAATCAGACCAATTTTTTTTTTCATTTTTGTTGCCATAATTAACGCATTTCACATGTCTAGATGTGAAAAAAAATAATTTTGACAATAATTGACAGATATTGAAATTTTTCAAAAATCTGTCTTTTTTCCTGACCCCGAACCTTATATGAAAACTAAGAAAATCTGAAAAGTACAAAAAATCAGACCAATTTTTTCTTTTTCACTTTTTTTACCATAGTTCATGCATTTCACATGTCTAGACATGAAATAAAAAATAATTTGGACAATGTCTGACAGATTTTCAAATTTGTCAAAAAAAACTTTCTCTCATCCTGAACGCGAAAACTAAAAAAATCTGAAAAGTAAGAAAAAAATCAGACCAATTTTTTTTTTCATTTTTGTTGCCATAATTAACGCATTTCACATGTCTAGATGTGAAAAAAAATAATTTTGACAATAATTGACAGATATTGAAATTTTTCAAAAATCTGTCTTTTTTCCTGACCCCGAACCTTATATGAAAACTAAGAAAATCTGAAAAGTACAAAAAATCAGACCAATTTTTTCTTTTTCACTTTTTTTACCATAGTTCATGCATTTCACATGTCTAGACATGAAATAAAAAATAATTTGGACAATGTCTGACAGATTTTCAAATTTGTCAAAAAAAACTTTCTCTCATCCTGAACGCGAAAACTAAAAAAATCTGAAAAGTAAGAAAAAAATCAGACCAATTTTTTTTTTCATTTTTGTTGCCATAATTAACGCATTTCACATGTCTAGATGTGAAAAAAAATAATTTTGACAATAATTGACAGATATTGAAATTTTTCAAAAATCTGTCTTTTTTCCTGACCCCGAACCTTATATGAAAACTAAGAAAATCTGAAAAGTACAAAAAATCAGACCAATTTTTTCTTTTTCACTTTTTGACATGAAATAAAAAATAATTTGGACAATGTCTGACAGATTTTCAAATTTGTCAAAAAAAACTTTCTCTCATCCTGAACGCGAAAACTAAAAAAATCTGAAAAGTAAGAAAAAAATCAGACCAATTTTTTTTTTCATTTTTGTTGCCATAATTAACGCATTTCACATGTCTAGATGTGAAAAAAAATAATTTTGACAATAATTGACAGATTTTGACATTTTTCAAAAATCTGTCTTTTTTCCTGACCCCAAACCTTATATGAAAACTAAGAAAATCTGAAAAGTACGAAAAAATCATACCAAATTTTTTTTCACTTTTTTTCCCATAGCTCATGCAATTCACATGTCTAGACACGAAATAAAAAATAATTTGGACAATGTCTGACAGATTTTGAACTTTGTAAAAAAAACTTTCTCTCATCCAGACTGCGAAAACTAAAAAAATCTGAAAAGTAAGAAAAAAATCAGACCAATTTTTTTTTTCATTTTTGTTGCCATAATTAACGCATTTCACATGTCTAGATGTGAAAAAAAATAATTTTGACAATAATTGACAGATATTGAAATTTTTCAAAAATCTGTCTTTTTTCCTGACCCCGAACCTTATATGAAAACTAAGAAAATCTGAAAAGTACAAAAAATCAGACCAATTTTTTCTTTTTCACTTTTTGACATGAAATAAAAAATAATTTGGACAATGTCTGACAGATTTTCAAATTTGTCAAAAAAAAAATTCTCTCATCCTGAACGCGAAAACTAAAAAAATCTGAAAAGTAAGAAAAAAATCAGACCAATTTTTTTTTTCATTTTTGTTTCCATAGTTAACGCATTTCACATGTCTAGATGTGAAAAAAAATAATTTTCACAATAATTGACAGATTTTGACATTTTTCAAAAATCTGTCTTTTTTCCTGACCCCGAACCTTATATGAAAACTAAGAAAATCTGAAAAGTACGAAAAAATCATACCAAATTTTTTTTCACTTTTTTTCCCATAGCTCATGCAATTCACATGTCTAGACACGAAATAAAAAATAATTTGGACAATGTCTGACAGATTTTGAACTTTGTAAAAAAAAACTTTCTCTCATCCAGACCGCGAAAACTAAAAAAATCTGAAAAGTAAGAAAAAAATCAGCCCAATTTTTTTTTTCATTTTTGTTGCCATAGTTAACGCATTTCACATGTCTAGATGTGAAAAAAAATAATTTTGACAATAATTGACAGATTTTGACATTTTTCAAAAATCTGTCTTTTTTCCTGACCCCGAACCTTATATGAAAACTAAGAAAATCTGAAAAGTACAAAAAATCAGACCAATTTTTTCTTTTTCACTTTTTTTACCATAGTTCATGCATTTCACATGTCTAGACATGAAATAAAAAATAATTTGGACAATGTCTGACAGATTTTCAAATTTGTCAAAAAAAACTTTCTCTCATCCTGAACGCGAAAACTAAAAAAATCTGAAAAGTAAGAAAAAATCAGACCAATTTTTTTTTTCATTTTTGTTGCCATAATTAACGCATTTCACATGTCTAGATTTGAAAAAAAATAATTTTGACAATAATTGACAGATTTTGAAATTTTTCAAAAATCTGTCTTTTTTCCTGACCCCGAACCTTATATGAAAACTAAGAAAATCTGAAAAGTACAAAAAATCAGACCAATTTTTTCTTTTTCACTTTTTGACATGAAATAAAAAATAATTTGGACAATGTCTGACAGATTTTCAAATTTGTCAAAAAAAAAATTCTCTCATCCTGAACGCGAAAACTAAAAAAATCTGAAAAGTAAGAAAAAAATCAGACCAATTTTTTTTTTCATTTTTGTTGCCATAGTTAACGCATTTCACATGTCTAGATGTGAAAAAAAATAATTTTGACAATAATTGACAGATTTTGACATTTTTCAAAAATCTGTCTTTTTTCCTGACCCCGAACCTTATATGAAAACTAAGAAAATCTGAAAAGTACAAAAAATCAGACCAATTTTTTCTTTTTCACTTTTTTTACCATAGCTCATGCAATTCACATGTCTAGACACGAAATAAAAAATAATTTGGACAATGTCTGACAGATTTTGAACTTTGTAAAAAAAAACTTTCTCTCATCCAGACCGCGAAAACTAAAAAAATCTGAAAAGTAAGAAAAAAATCAGACCAATTTTTTTTTTCATTTTTGTTGCCATAATTAACGCATTTCACATGTCTAGATGTGAAAAAAAATAATTTTGACAATAATTGACAGATTTTGACATTTTTCAAAAATCTGTCTTTTTTCCTGACCCCGAATCTTATATGAAAACTAAGAAAATCTGAAAAGTACGAAAAAATCATACCAAATTTTTTTTCACTTTTTTTCCCATAGCTCATGCAATTCACATGTCTAGACACGAAATAAAAAATAATTTGGACAATGTCTGACAGATTTTGAACTTTGTAAAAAAAAACTTTCTCTCATCCAGACCGCGAAAACTAAAAAAATCTGAAAAGTAAGAAAAAAATCAGACCAATTTTTTTTTTCATTTTTGTTGCCATAGTTAACGCATTTCACATGTCTAGATGTGAAAAAAAATAATTTTGACAATAATTGACAGATTTTGACATTTTTCAAAAATCTGTCTTTTTTCCTGACCCCAAATCTTATATGAAAACTAAGAAAATCTGAAAAGTACGAAAAAATCATACCAAATTTTTTTTCACTTTTTTTCCCATAGCTCATGCAATTCACATGTCTAGACACGAAATAAAAAATAATTTGGACAATGTCTGACAGATTTTGAACTTTGTAAAAAAAACTTTCTCTCATCCAGACCGCGAAAACTAAAAAAATCTGAAAAGTACAAAAAATCAGACCAATTTTTTCTTTTTCACTTTTTTTACCATAGTTCATGCATTTCACATGTCTAGACATGAAATAAAAAATAATTTGGACAATGTCTGACAGATTTTCAAATTTGTCAAAAAAAACTTTCTCTCATCCTGAACGCGAAAACTAAAAAAATCTGAAAAGTAAGAAAAAAATCAGACCAATTTTTTTTTTCATTTTTGTTGCCATAATTAACGCATTTCACATGTCTAGATGTGAAAAAAAATAATTTTGACAATAATTGACAGATATTGAAATTTTTCAAAAATCTGTCTTTTTTCCTGACCCCGAACCTTATATGAAAACTAAGAAAATCTGAAAAGTACAAAAAATCAGACCAATTTTTTCTTTTTCACTTTTTTTACCATAGTTCATGCATTTCACATGTCTAGACACGAAATAAAAAATAATTTGGACAATGTCTGACAGATTTTGAACTTTGTAAAAAAAAACTTTCTCTCATCCAGACCGCGAAAACTAAAAAAATCTGAAAAGTAAGAAAAAAATCAGACCAATTTTTTTTTTCATTTTTGTTGCCATAGTTAACGCATTTCACATGTCTAGATGTGAAAAAAAATAATTTTGACAATAATTGACAGATTTTGACATTTTTCAAAAATCTGTCTTTTTTCCTGACCCCGAACCTTATATGAAAACTAAGAAAATCTGAAAAGTACAAAAAATCAGACCAATTTTTTCTTTTTCACTTTTTTTACCATAGTTCATGCATTTCACATGTCTAGACATGAAATAAAAAATAATTTGGACAATGTCTGACAGATTTTCAAATTTGTCAAAAAAAACTTTCTCTCATCCTGAACGCGAAAACTAAAAAAATCTGAAAAGTAAGAAAAAATCAGACCAATTTTTTTTTTCATTTTTGTTGCCATAATTAACGCATTTCACATGTCTAGATTTGAAAAAAAATAATTTTGACAATAATTGACAGATTTTGAAATTTTTCAAAAATCTGTCTTTTTTCCTGACCCCGAACCTTATATGAAAACTAAGAAAATCTGAAAAGTACAAAAAATCAGACCAATTTTTTCTTTTTCACTTTTTGACATGAAATAAAAAATAATTTGGACAATGTCTGACAGATTTTCAAATTTGTCAAAAAAAAAATTCTCTCATCCTGAACGCGAAAACTAAAAAAATCTGAAAAGTAAGAAAAAAATCAGACCAATTTTTTTTTTCATTTTTGTTGCCATAGTTAACGCATTTCACATGTCTAGATGTGAAAAAAAATAATTTTGACAATAATTGACAGATTTTGACATTTTTCAAAAATCTGTCTTTTTTCCTGACCCCGAACCTTATATGAAAACTAAGAAAATCTGAAAAGTACAAAAAATCAGACCAATTTTTTCTTTTTCACTTTTTTTACCATAGCTCATGCAATTCACATGTCTAGACACGAAATAAAAAATAATTTGGACAATGTCTGACAGATTTTGAACTTTGTAAAAAAAAACTTTCTCTCATCCAGACCGCGAAAACTAAAAAAATCTGAAAAGTAAGAAAAAAATCAGACCAATTTTTTTTTTCATTTTTGTTGCCATAATTAACGCATTTCACATGTCTAGATGTGAAAAAAAATAATTTTGACAATAATTGACAGATTTTGACATTTTTCAAAAATCTGTCTTTTTTCCTGACCCCGAATCTTATATGAAAACTAAGAAAATCTGAAAAGTACGAAAAAATCATACCAAATTTTTTTTCACTTTTTTTCCCATAGCTCATGCAATTCACATGTCTAGACACGAAATAAAAAATAATTTGGACAATGTCTGACAGATTTTGAACTTTGTAAAAAAAAACTTTCTCTCATCCAGACCGCGAAAACTAAAAAAATCTGAAAAGTAAGAAAAAAATCAGACCAATTTTTTTTTTCATTTTTGTTGCCATAGTTAACGCATTTCACATGTCTAGATGTGAAAAAAAATAATTTTGACAATAATTGACAGATTTTGACATTTTTCAAAAATCTGTCTTTTTTCCTGACCCCGAATCTTATATGAAAACTAAGAAAATCTGAAAAGTACGAAAAAATCATACCAAATTTTTTTTCACTTTTTTTCCCATAGCTCATGCAATTCACATGTCTAGACACGAAATAAAAAATAATTTGGACAATGTCTGACAGATTTTGAACTTTGTAAAAAAAACTTTCTCTCATCCAGACCGCGAAAACTAAAAAAATCTGAAAAGTACAAAAAATCAGACCAATTTTTTCTTTTTCACTTTTTTTACCATAGTTCATGCATTTCACATGTCTAGACATGAAATAAAAAATAATTTGGACAATGTCTGACAGATTTTCAAATTTGTCAAAAAAAACTTTCTCTCATCCTGAACGCGAAAACTAAAAAAATCTGAAAAGTAAGAAAAAAATCAGACCAATTTTTTTTTTCATTTTTGTTGCCATAATTAACGCATTTCACATGTCTAGATGTGAAAAAAAATAATTTTGACAATAATTGACAGATATTGAAATTTTTCAAAAATCTGTCTTTTTTCCTGACCCCGAACCTTATATGAAAACTAAGAAAATCTGAAAAGTACAAAAAATCAGACCAATTTTTTCTTTTTCACTTTTTTTACCATAGTTCATGCATTTCACATGTCTAGACACGAAATAAAAAATAATTTGGACAATGTCTGACAGATTTTGAACTTTGTAAAAAAAAACTTTCTCTCATCCAGACCGCGAAAACTAAAAAAATCTGAAAAGTAAGAAAAAAATCAGACCAATTTTTTTTTTCATTTTTGTTGCCATAGTTAACGCATTTCACATGTCTAGATGTGAAAAAAAATAATTTTGACAATAATTGACAGATTTTGACATTTTTCAAAAATCTGTCTTTTTTCCTGACCCCGAACCTTATATGAAAACTAAGAAAATCTGAAAAGTACAAAAAATCAGACCAATTTTTTCTTTTTCACTTTTTTTACCATAGTTCATGCATTTCACATGTCTAGACATGAAATAAAAAATAATTTGGACAATGTCTGACAGATTTTCAAATTTGTCAAAAAAAACTTTCATCCTGAACGCGAAAACTAAAAAAATCTGAAAAGTAAGAAAAAAATCAGACCAATTTTTTTTTTCATTTTTGTTGCCATAATTAACGCATTTCACATGTCTAGATGTGAAAAAAAATAATTTTGACAATAATTGACAGATATTGAAATTTTTCAAAAATCTGTCTTTTTTCCTGACCCCGAACCTTATATGAAAACTAAGAAAATCTGAAAAGTACAAAAAATCAGACCAATTTTTTCTTTTTCACTTTTTTTACCATAGTTCATGCATTTCACATGTCTAGACATGAAATAAAAAATAATTTGGACAATGTCTGACAGATTTTCAAATTTGTCAAAAAAAACTTTCTCTCATCCTGAACGCGAAAACTAAAAAAATCTGAAAAGTAAGAAAAAAATCAGACCAATTTTTTTTTTCATTTTTGTTGCCATAATTAACGCATTTCACATGTCTAGATGTGAAAAAAAATAATTTTGACAATAATTGACAGATATTGAAATTTTTCAAAAATCTGTCTTTTTTCCTGACCCCGAACCTTATATGAAAACTAAGAAAATCTGAAAAGTACAAAAAATCAGACCAATTTTTTCTTTTTCACTTTTTTTACCATAGTTCATGCATTTCACATGTCTAGACATGAAATAAAAAATAATTTGGACAATGTCTGACAGATTTTCAAATTTGTCAAAAAAAACTTTCTCTCATCCTGAACGCGAAAACTAAAAAAATCTGAAAAGTAAGAAAAAAATCAGACCAATTTTTTTTTTCATTTTTGTTGCCATAATTAACGCATTTCACATGTCTAGATGTGAAAAAAAATAATTTTGACAATAATTGACAGATATTGAAATTTTTCAAAAATCTGTCTTTTTTCCTGACCCCGAACCTTATATGAAAACTAAGAAAATCTGAAAAGTACAAAAAATCAGACCAATTTTTTCTTTTTCACTTTTTTTACCATAGTTCATGCATTTCACATGTCTAGACATGAAATAAAAAATAATTTGGACAATGTCTGACAGATTTTCAAATTTGTCAAAAAAAACTTTCTCTCATCCTGAACGCGAAAACTAAAAAAATCTGAAAAGTAAGAAAAAAATCAGACCAATTTTTTTTTTCATTTTTGTTGCCATAATTAACGCATTTCACATGTCTAGATGTGAAAAAAAATAATTTTGACAATAATTGACAGATATTGAAATTTTTCAAAAATCTGTCTTTTTTCCTGACCCCGAACCTTATATGAAAACTAAGAAAATCTGAAAAGTACAAAAAATCAGACCAATTTTTTCTTTTTCACTTTTTTTACCATAGTTCATGCATTTCACATGTCTAGACATGAAATAAAAAATAATTTGGACAATGTCTGACAGATTTTCAAATTTGTCAAAAAAAACTTTCTCTCATCCTGAACGCGAAAACTAAAAAAATCTGAAAAGTAAGAAAAAAATCAGACCAATTTTTTTTTTCATTTTTGTTGCCATAATTAACGCATTTCACATGTCTAGATGTGAAAAAAAATAATTTTGACAATAATTGACAGATATTGAAATTTTTCAAAAATCTGTCTTTTTTCCTGACCCCGAACCTTATATGAAAACTAAGAAAATCTGAAAAGTACAAAAAATCAGACCAATTTTTTCTTTTTCACTTTTTGACATGAAATAAAAAATAATTTGGACAATGTCTGACAGATTTTCAAATTTGTCAAAAAAAACTTTCTCTCATCCTGAACGCGAAAACTAAAAAAATCTGAAAAGTAAGAAAAAAATCAGACCAATTTTTTTTTTCATTTTTGTTGCCATAATTAACGCATTTCACATGTCTAGATGTGAAAAAAAATAATTTTGACAATAATTGACAGATATTGAAATTTTTCAAAAATCTGTCTTTTTTCCTGACCCCGAACCTTATATGAAAACTAAGAAAATCTGAAAAGTACAAAAAATCAGACCAATTTTTTCTTTTTCACTTTTTTTACCATAGTTCATGCATTTCACATGTCTAGACATGAAATAAAAAATAATTTGGACAATGTCTGACAGATTTTCAAATTTGTCAAAAAAAACTTTCTCTCATCCTGAACGCGAAAACTAAAAAAATCTGAAAAGTAAGAAAAAAATCAGACCAATTTTTTTTTTCATTTTTGTTGCCATAATTAACGCATTTCACATGTCTAGATGTGAAAAAAAATAATTTTGACAATAATTGACAGATATTGAAATTTTTCAAAAATCTGTCTTTTTTCCTGACCCCGAACCTTATATGAAAACTAAGAAAATCTGAAAAGTACAAAAAATCAGACCAATTTTTTCTTTTTCACTTTTTTTACCATAGTTCATGCATTTCACATGTCTAGACATGAAATAAAAAATAATTTGGACAATGTCTGACAGATTTTCAAATTTGTCAAAAAAAACTTTCTCTCATCCTGAACGCGAAAACTAAAAAAATCTGAAAAGTAAGAAAAAAATCAGACCAATTTTTTTTTTCATTTTTGTTGCCATAATTAACGCATTTCACATGTCTAGATGTGAAAAAAAATAATTTTGACAATAATTGACAGATATTGAAATTTTTCAAAAATCTGTCTTTTTTCCTGACCCCGAACCTTATATGAAAACTAAGAAAATCTGAAAAGTACAAAAAATCAGACCAATTTTTTCTTTTTCACTTTTTTTACCATAGTTCATGCATTTCACATGTCTAGACATGAAATAAAAAATAATTTGGACAATGTCTGACAGATTTTCAAATTTGTCAAAAAAAACTTTCTCTCATCCTGAACGCGAAAACTAAAAAAATCTGAAAAGTAAGAAAAAAATCAGACCAATTTTTTTTTTCATTTTTGTTGCCATAATTAACGCATTTCACATGTCTAGATGTGAAAAAAAATAATTTTGACAATAATTGACAGATATTGAAATTTTTCAAAAATCTGTCTTTTTTCCTGACCCCGAACCTTATATGAAAACTAAGAAAATCTGAAAAGTACAAAAAATCAGACCAATTTTTTCTTTTTCACTTTTTTTACCATAGTTCATGCATTTCACATGTCTAGACATGAAATAAAAAATAATTTGGACAATGTCTGACAGATTTTCAAATTTGTCAAAAAAAACTTTCTCTCATCCTGAACGCGAAAACTAAAAAAATCTGAAAAGTAAGAAAAAAATCAGACCAATTTTTTTTTTCATTTTTGTTGCCATAATTAACGCATTTCACATGTCTAGATGTGAAAAAAAATAATTTTGACAATAATTGACAGATATTGAAATTTTTCAAAAATCTGTCTTTTTTCCTGACCCCGAACCTTATATGAAAACTAAGAAAATCTGAAAAGTACAAAAAATCAGACCAATTTTTTCTTTTTCACTTTTTGACATGAAATAAAAAATAATTTGGACAATGTCTGACAGATTTTCAAATTTGTCAAAAAAAACTTTCTCTCATCCTGAACGCGAAAACTAAAAAAATCTGAAAAGTAAGAAAAAAATCAGACCAATTTTTTTTTTCATTTTTGTTGCCATAATTAACGCATTTCACATGTCTAGATGTGAAAAAAAATAATTTTGACCATAATTGACAGATATTGAAATTTTTCAAAAATCTGTCTTTTTTCTTGACCCCGAACCTTATATGAAAACTAAGAAAATCTGAAAAGTACAAAAAATCAGACCAATTTTTTCTTTTTCACTTTTTGACATGAAATAAAAAATAATTTGGACAATGTCTGACAGATTTTCAAATTTGTCAAAAAAAAAATTCTCTCATCCTGAACGCGAAAACTAAAAAAATCTGAAAAGTAAGAAAAAAATCAGACCAATTTTTTTTTTCATTTTTGTTTCCATAGTTAACGCATTTCACATGTCTAGATGTGAAAAAAAATAATTTTCACAATAATTGACAGATTTTGACATTTTTCAAAAATCTGTCTTTTTTCCTGACCCCGAACCTTATATGAAAACTAAGAAAATCTGAAAAGTACGAAAAAATCATACCAAATTTTTTTTCACTTTTTTTCCCATAGCTCATGCAATTCACATGTCTAGACACGAAATAAAAAATAATTTGGACAATGTCTGACAGATTTTGAACTTTGTAAAAAAAAACTTTCTCTCATCCAGACCGCGAAAACTAAAAAAATCTGAAAAGTAAGAAAAAAATCAGACCAATTTTTTTTTTCATTTTTGTTGCCATAGTTAACGCATTTCACATGTCTAGATGTGAAAAAAAATAATTTTGACAATAATTGACAGATTTTGACATTTTTCAAAAATCTGTCTTTTTTCCTGACCCCGAACCTTATATGAAAACTAAGAAAATCTGAAAAGTACAAAAAATCAGACCAATTTTTTCTTTTTCACTTTTTTTACCATAGTTCATGCATTTCACATATCTAGACATGAAATAAAAAATAATTTGGACAATGTCTGACAGATTTTCAAATTTGTCAAAAAAAACTTTCTCTCATCCTGAACGCGAAAACTAAAAAAATCTGAAAAGTAAGAAAAAAATCAGACCAATTTTTTTTTTCATTTTTGTTGCCATAATTAACGCATTTCACATGTCTAGATGTGAAAAAAAATAATTTTGACAATAATTGACAGATATTGAAATTTTTCAAAAATCTGTCTTTTTTCCTGACCCCGAACCTTATATGAAAACTAAGAAAATCTGAAAAGTACAAAAAATCAGACCAATTTTTTCTTTTTCACTTTTTGACATGAAATAAAAAATAATTTGGACAATGTCTGACAGATTTTCAAATTTGTCAAAAAAAACTTTCTCTCATCCTGAACGCGAAAACTAAAAAAATCTGAAAAGTAAGAAAAAATCAGACCAATTTTTTTTTTCATTTTTGTCGCCATAATTAACGCATTTCACATGTCTAGATGTGAAAAAAAATAATTTTGACAATAATTGACAGATATTGAAATTTTTCAAAAATCTGTCTTTTTTCCTGACCCCGAACCTTATATGAAAACTAAGAAAATCTGAAAAGTACGAAAAAATCATACCAAATTTTTTTTCACTTTTTTTCCCATAGCTCATGCAATTCACATGTCTAGACACGAAATAAAAAATAATTTGGACAATGTCTGACAGATTTTGAACTTTGTAAAAAAAAACTTTCTCTCATCCAGACCGCGAAAACTAAAAAAATCTGAAAAGTAAGAAAAAAATCAGACCAATTTTTTTTTTCATTTTTGTTGCCATAGTTAACGCATTTCACATGTCTAGATGTGAAAAAAAATAATTTTGACAATAATTGACAGATTTTGACATTTTTCAAAAATCTGTCTTTTTTCCTGACCCCGAACCTTATATGAAAACTAAGAAAATCTGAAAAGTACAAAAAATCAGACCAATTTTTTCTTTTTCACTTTTTTTACCATAGTTCATGCATTTCACATATCTAGACATGAAATAAAAAATAATTTGGACAATGTCTGACAGATTTTCAAATTTGTCAAAAAAAACTTTCTCTCATCCTGAACGCGAAAACTAAAAAAATCTGAAAAGTAAGAAAAAAATCAGACCAATTTTTTTTTTCATTTTTGTTGCCATAATTAACGCATTTCACATGTCTAGATGTGAAAAAAAATAATTTTGACAATAATTGACAGATATTGAAATTTTTCAAAAATCTGTCTTTTTTCCTGACCCCGAACCTTATATGAAAACTAAGAAAATCTGAAAAGTACAAAAAATCAGACCAATTTTTTCTTTTTCACTTTTTGACATGAAATAAAAAATAATTTGGACAATGTCTGACAGATTTTCAAATTTGTCAAAAAAAACTTTCTCTCATCCTGAACGCGAAAACTAAAAAAATCTGAAAAGTAAGAAAAAATCAGACCAATTTTTTTTTTCATTTTTGTCGCCATAATTAACGCATTTCACATGTCTAGATGTGAAAAAAAATAATTTTGACAATAATTGACAGATATTGAAATTTTTCAAAAATCTGTCTTTTTTCCTGACCCCGAACCTTATATGAAAACTAAGAAAATCTGAAAAGTACAAAAAATCAGACCAATTTTTTCTTTTTCACTTTTTGACATGAAATAAAAAATAATTTGGACAATGTCTGACAGATTTTCAAATTTGTCAAAAAAAACTTTCTCTCATCCTGAACGCGAAAACTAAAAAAATCTGAAAAGTAAGAAAAAAATCAGACCAATTTTTTTTTTCATTTTTGTTGCCATAGTTAACGCATTTCACATGTCTAGATGTGAAAAAAAATAATTTTGACAATAATTGACAGATTTTGACATTTTTCAAAAATCTGTCTTTTTTCCTGACCCCGAACCTTATATGAAAACTAAGAAAATCTGAAAAGTACAAAAAATCAGACCAATTTTTTTTTTTCACTTTTTTTACCATAGTTCATGCATTTCACATGTCTAGATGTGAAAAAAAATAATTTTGACAATAATTGACAGATTTTGAAATTTTTCAAAAATCTGTCTTTTTTCCTGACCCCGAACCTTATATGAAAACTAAGAAAATCTGAAAAGTACAAAAAATCAGACCAATTTTTTCTTTTTCACTTTTTGACATGAAATAAAAAATAATTTGGACAATGTCTGACAGATTTTCAAATTTGTCAAAAAAAAACTTTCTCTCATCCTGAACGCGAAAACTAAAAAAATCTGAAAAGTAAGAAAAAAATCAGACCAATTTTTTTTTTCATTTTTGTTTCCATAGTTAACGCATTTCACATGTCTAGATGTGAAAAAAAATAATTTTCACAATAATTGACAGATTTTGACATTTTTCAAAAATCTGTCTTTTTTCCTAACCCCGAACCTTATATGAAAACTAAGAAAATCTGAAAAGTACGAAAAAATCATACCAAATTTTTTTTCACTTTTTTTCCCATAGCTCATGCAATTCACATGTCTAGACACGAAATAAAAAATAATTTGGACAATGTCTGACAGATTTTGAACTTTGTAAAAAAAAACTTTCTCTCATCCAGACCGCGAAAACTAAAAAAATCTGAAAAGTAAGAAAAAAATCAGACCAATTTTTTTTTTCATTTTTGTTGCCATAGTTAACGCATTTCACATGTCTAGATGTGAAAAAAAATAATTTTGACAATAATTGACAGATTTTGACATTTTTCAAAAATCTGTCTTTTTTCCTGACCCCAAACCTTATATGAAAACTAAGAAAATCTGAAAAGTACAAAAAATCAGACCAATTTTTTCTTTTTCACTTTTTTTACCATAGTTCATGCATTTCACATGTCTAGATGTGAAAAAAAATAATTTTGACAATAATTGACAGATTTTGAAATTTTTCAAAAATCTGTCTTTTTTCCTGACCCCGAACCTTATATGAAAACTAAGAAAATCTGAAAAGTACAAAAAATCAGACCAATTTTTTCTTTTTCACTTTTTGATATGAAATAAAAAATAATTTGGACAATGTCTGACAGATTTTCAAATTTGTCAAAAAAAACTTTCTCTCATCCAGACCGCGAAAACTAAAAAAATCTGAAAAGTAAGAAAAAAATCAGACCAATTTTTTTTTTCATTTTTGTTGCCATAATTAACGCATTTCACATGTCTAGATGTGAAAAAAAATAATTTTGACCATAATTGACAGATATTGAAATTTTTCAAAAATCTGTCTTTTTTCCTGACCCCGAACCTTATATGAAAACTAAGAAAATCTGAAAAGTACAAAAAATCAGACCAATTTTTTCTTTTTCACTTTTTGACATGAAATAAAAAATAATTTGGACAATGTCTGACAGATTTTCAAATTTGTCAAAAAAAAAATTCTCTCATCCTGAACGCGAAAACTAAAAAAATCTGAAAAGTAAGAAAAAAATCAGACCAATTTTTTTTTTCATTTTTGTTTCCATAGTTAACGCATTTCACATGTCTAGATGTGAAAAAAAATAATTTTCACAATAATTGACAGATTTTGACATTTTTCAAAAATCTGTCTTTTTTCCTGACCCCGAACCTTATATGAAAACTAAGAAAATCTGAAAAGTACGAAAAAATCATACCAAATTTTTTTTCACTTTTTTTCCCATAGCTCATGCAATTCACATGTCTAGACACGAAATAAAAAATAATTTGGACAATGTCTGACAGATTTTGAACTTTGTAAAAAAAAACTTTCTCTCATCCAGACCGCGAAAACTAAAAAAATCTGAAAAGTAAGAAAAAAATCAGACCAATTTTTTTTTTCATTTTTGTTGCCATAGTTAACGCATTTCACATGTCTAGATGTGAAAAAAAATAATTTTGACAATAATTGACAGATTTTGACATTTTTCAAAAATCTGTCTTTTTTCCTGACCCCGAACCTTATATGAAAACTAAGAAAATCTGAAAAGTACAAAAAATCAGACCAATTTTTTCTTTTTCACTTTTTTTACCATAGTTCATGCATTTCACATGTCTAGACATGAAATAAAAAATAATTTGGACAATGTCTGACAGATTTTCAAATTTGTCAAAAAAAACTTTCTCTCATCCTGAACGCGAAAACTAAAAAAATCTGAAAAGTAAGAAAAAAATCAGACCAATTTTTTTTTTCATTTTTGTTGCCATAATTAACGCATTTCACATGTCTAGATGTGAAAAAAAATAATTTTGACAATAATTGACAGATATTGAAATTTTTCAAAAATCTGTCTTTTTTCCTGACCCCGAACCTTATATGAAAACTAAGAAAATCTGAAAAGTACAAAAAATCAGACCAATTTTTTCTTTTTCACTTTTTGACATGAAATAAAAAATAATTTGGACAATGTCTGACAGATTTTCAAATTTGTCAAAAAAAACTTTCTCTCATCCTGAACGCGAAAACTAAAAAAATCTGAAAAGTAAGAAAAAATCAGACCAATTTTTTTTTTCATTTTTGTCGCCATAATTAACGCATTTCACATGTCTAGATGTGAAAAAAAATAATTTTGACAATAATTGACAGATATTGAAATTTTTCAAAAATCTGTCTTTTTTCCTGACCCCGAACCTTATATGAAAACTAAGAAAATCTGAAAAGTACAAAAAATCAGACCAATTTTTTCTTTTTCACTTTTTTTACCATAGTTCATGCATTTCACATGTCTAGATGTGAAAAAAAATAATTTTGACAATAATTGACAGATTTTGAAATTTTTCAAAAATCTGTCTTTTTTCCTGACCCCGAACCTTATATGAAAACTAAGAAAATCTGAAAAGTACAAAAAATCAGACCAATTTTTTCTTTTTCACTTTTTTTACCATAGTTCATGCATTTCACATGTCTAGATGTGAAAAAAAATAATTTTGACAATAATTGACAGATTTTGAAATTTTTCAAAAATCTGTCTTTTTTCCTGACCCCGAACCTTATATGAAAACTAAGAAAATCTGAAAAGTACAAAAAATCAGACCAATTTTTTCTTTTTCACTTTTTTTACCATAGTTCATGCATTTCACATGTCTAGATGTGAAAAAAAATAATTTTGACAATAATTGACAGATTTTGACATTTTTCAAAAATCTATCTTTTTTCCTGACCCCGAACCTTATATGAAAACTAAGAAAATCTGAAAAGTACAAAAAATCAGACCAATTTTTTCTTTTTCACTTTTTTTACCATAGTTCATGCATTTCACATGTCTAGATGTGAAAAAAAATAATTTTGACAATAATTGACAGATTTTGAAATTTTTCAAAAATCTGTCTTTTTTCCTGACCCCGAACCTTATATGAAAACTAAGAAAATCTGAAAAGTACAAAAAATCAGACCAATTTTTTCTTTTTCACTTTTTTTACCATAGTTCATGCATTTCACATGTCTAGATGTGAAAAAAAATAATTTTGACAATAATTGACAGATTTTGAAATTTTTCAAAAATCTGTCTTTTTTCCTGACCCCGAACCTTATATGAAAACTAAGAAAATCTGAAAAGTACAAAAAATCAGACCAATTTTTTCTTTTTCACTTTTTGACATGAAATAAAAAATAATTTGGACAATGTCTGACAGATTTTCAAATTTGTCAAAAAAAACTTTCTCTCATCCTGAACGCGAAAACTAAAAAAATCTGAAAAGTAAGAAAAAATCAGACCAATTTTTTTTTTCATTTTTGTCGCCATAATTAACGCATTTCACATGTCTAGATGTGAAAAAAAATAATTTTGACAATAATTGACAGATTTTGACATTTTTCAAAAATCTGTCTTTTTTCCTGACCCCGAACCTTATATGAAAACTAAGAAAATCTGAAAAGTACAAAAAATCAGACCAATTTTTTCTTTTTCACTTTTTTTACCATAGTTCATGCATTTCACATATCTAGACATGAAATAAAAAATAATTTGGACAATGTCTGACAGATTTTCAAATTTGTCAAAAAAAACTTTCTCTCATCCTGAACGCGAAAACTAAAAAAATCTGAAAAGTAAGAAAAAAATCAGACCAATTTTTTTTTTCATTTTTGTTGCCATAATTAACGCATTTCACATGTCTAGATGTGAAAAAAAATAATTTTGACAATAATTGACAGATATTGAAATTTTTCAAAAATCTGTCTTTTTTCCTGACCCCGAACCTTATATGAAAACTAAGAAAATCTGAAAAGTACAAAAAATCAGACCAATTTTTTCTTTTTCACTTTTTGACATGAAATAAAAAATAATTTGGACAATGTCTGACAGATTTTCAAATTTGTCAAAAAAAACTTTCTCTCATCCTGAACGCGAAAACTAAAAAAATCTGAAAAGTAAGAAAAAATCAGACCAATTTTTTTTTTCATTTTTGTCGCCATAATGAACGCATTTCACATGTCTAGATGTGAAAAAAAATAATTTTGACAATAATTGACAGATATTGAAATTTTTCAAAAATCTGTCTTTTTTCCTGACCCCGAACCTTATATGAAAACTAAGAAAATCTGAAAAGTACAAAAAATCAGACCAATTTTTTCTTTTTCACTTTTTGACATGAAATAAAAAATAATTTGGACAATGTCTGACAGATTTTCAAATTTGTCAAAAAAAACTTTCTCTCATCCTGAACGCGAAAACTAAAAAAATCTGAAAAGTAAGAAAAAAATCAGACCAATTTTTTTTTTCATTTTTGTTGCCATAGTTAACGCATTTCACATGTCTAGATGTGAAAAAAAATAATTTTGACAATAATTGACAGATTTTGACATTTTTCAAAAATCTGTCTTTTTTCCTGACCCCGAACCTTATATGAAAACTAAGAAAATCTGAAAAGTACAAAAAATCAGACCAATTTTTTTTTTTCACTTTTTTTACCATAGTTCATGCATTTCACATGTCTAGATGTGAAAAAAAATAATTTTGACAATAATTGACAGATTTTGAAATTTTTCAAAAATCTGTCTTTTTTCCTGACCCCGAACCTTATATGAAAACTAAGAAAATCTGAAAAGTACAAAAAATCAGACCAATTTTTTCTTTTTCACTTTTTGACATGAAATAAAAAATAATTTGGACAATGTCTGACAGATTTTCAAATTTGTCAAAAAAAAACTTTCTCTCATCCTGAACGCGAAAACTAAAAAAATCTGAAAAGTAAGAAAAAAATCAGACCAATTTTTTTTTTCATTTTTGTTTCCATAGTTAACGCATTTCACATGTCTAGATGTGAAAAAAAATAATTTTCACAATAATTGACAGATTTTGACATTTTTCAAAAATCTGTCTTTTTTCCTGACCCCGAACCTTATATGAAAACTAAGAAAATCTGAAAAGTACGAAAAAATCATACCAAATTTTTTTTCACTTTTTTTCCCATAGCTCATGCAATTCACATGTCTAGACACGAAATAAAAAATAATTTGGACAATGTCTGACAGATTTTGAACTTTGTAAAAAAAAACTTTCTCTCATCCAGACCGCGAAAACTAAAAAAATCTGAAAAGTAAGAAAAAAATCAGACCAATTTTTTTTTTCATTTTTGTTGCCATAGTTAACGCATTTCACATGTCTAGATGTGAAAAAAAATAATTTTGACAATAATTGACAGATTTTGACATTTTTCAAAAATCTGTCTTTTTTCCTGACCCCAAACCTTATATGAAAACTAAGAAAATCTGAAAAGTACAAAAAATCAGACCAATTTTTTCTTTTTCACTTTTTTTACCATAGTTCATGCATTTCACATGTCTAGATGTGAAAAAAAATAATTTTGACAATAATTGACAGATTTTGAAATTTTTCAAAAATCTGTCTTTTTTCCTGACCCCGAACCTTATATGAAAACTAAGAAAATCTGAAAAGTACAAAAAATCAGACCAATTTTTTCTTTTTCACTTTTTGATATGAAATAAAAAATAATTTGGACAATGTCTGACAGATTTTCAAATTTGTCAAAAAAAACTTTCTCTCATCCAGACCGCGAAAACTAAAAAAATCTGAAAAGTAAGAAAAAAATCAGACCAATTTTTTTTTTCATTTTTGTTGCCATAATTAACGCATTTCACATGTCTAGATGTGAAAAAAAATAATTTTGACCATAATTGACAGATATTGAAATTTTTCAAAAATCTGTCTTTTTTCCTGACCCCGAACCTTATATGAAAACTAAGAAAATCTGAAAAGTACAAAAAATCAGACCAATTTTTTCTTTTTCACTTTTTGACATGAAATAAAAAATAATTTGGACAATGTCTGACAGATTTTCAAATTTGTCAAAAAAAAACTTTCTCTCATCCTGAACGCGAAAACTAAAAAAATCTGAAAAGTAAGAAAAAAATCAGACCAATTTTTTTTTTCATTTTTGTTTCCATAGTTAACGCATTTCACATGTCTAGATGTGAAAAAAAATAATTTTCACAATAATTGACAGATTTTGACATTTTTCAAAAATCTGTCTTTTTTCCTGACCCCGAACCTTATATGAAAACTAAGAAAATCTGAAAAGTACAAAAAATCAGACCAATTTTTTCTTTTTCACTTTTTTTACCATAGTTCATGCATTTCACATGTCTAGACATGAAATAAAAAATAATTTGGACAATGTCTGACAGATTTTCAAATTTGTCAAAAAAAACTTTCTCTCATCCTGAACGCGAAAACTAAAAAAATCTGAAAAGTAAGAAAAAAATCAGACCAATTTTTTTTTTCATTTTTGTTGCCATAATTAACGCATTTCACATGTCTAGATGTGAAAAAAAATAATTTTGACAATAATTGACAGATATTGAAATTTTTCAAAAATCTGTCTTTTTTCCTGACCCCGAACCTTATATGAAAACTAAGAAAATCTGAAAAGTACAAAAAATCAGACCAATTTTTTCTTTTTCACTTTTTGACATGAAATAAAAAATAATTTGGACAATGTCTGACAGATTTTCAAATTTGTCAAAAAAAACTTTCTCTCATCCTGAACGCGAAAACTAAAAAAATCTGAAAAGTAAGAAAAAATCAGACCAATTTTTTTTTTCATTTTTGTCGCCATAATTAACGCATTTCACATGTCTAGATGTGAAAAAAAATAATTTTGACAATAATTGACAGATATTGAAATTTTTCAAAAATCTGTCTTTTTTCCTGACCCCGAACCTTATATGAAAACTAAGAAAATCTGAAAAGTACAAAAAATCAGACCAATTTTTTCTTTTTCACTTTTTTTACCATAGTTCATGCATTTCACATGTCTAGATGTGAAAAAAAATAATTTTGACAATAATTGACAGATTTTGAAATTTTTCAAAAATCTGTCTTTTTTCCTGACCCCGAACCTTATATGAAAACTAAGAAAATCTGAAAAGTACAAAAAATCAGACCAATTTTTTCTTTTTCACTTTTTTTACCATAGTTCATGCATTTCACATGTCTAGATGTGAAAAAAAATAATTTTGACAATAATTGACAGATTTTGAAATTTTTCAAAAATCTGTCTTTTTTCCTGACCCCGAACCTTATATGAAAACTAAGAAAATCTGAAAAGTACAAAAAATCAGACCAATTTTTTCTTTTTCACTTTTTTTACCATAGTTCATGCATTTCACATGTCTAGATGTGAAAAAAAATAATTTTGACAATAATTGACAGATTTTGACATTTTTCAAAAATCTATCTTTTTTCCTGACCCCGAACCTTATATGAAAACTAAGAAAATCTGAAAAGTACAAAAAATCAGACCAATTTTTTCTTTTTCACTTTTTTTACCATAGTTCATGCATTTCACATGTCTAGATGTGAAAAAAAATAATTTTGACAATAATTGACAGATTTTGAAATTTTTCAAAAATCTGTCTTTTTTCCTGACCCCGAACCTTATATGAAAACTAAGAAAATCTGAAAAGTACAAAAAATCAGACCAATTTTTTCTTTTTCACTTTTTTTACCATAGTTCATGCATTTCACATGTCTAGATGTGAAAAAAAATAATTTTGACAATAATTGACAGATTTTGAAATTTTTCAAAAATCTGTCTTTTTTCCTGACCCCGAACCTTATATGAAAACTAAGAAAATCTGAAAAGTACAAAAAATCAGACCAATTTTTTCTTTTTCACTTTTTGACATGAAATAAAAAATAATTTGGACAATGTCTGACAGATTTTCAAATTTGTCAAAAAAATCTTTCTCTCATCCTGAACGCGAAAACTAAAAAAATCTGAAAAGTAAGAAAAAAATCAGACCAATTTTTTTTTTCATTTTTGTTGCCATAATTAACACATTTCACATGTCTAGATGTGAAAAAAAATAATTTTGACAATAATTGACAGATTTTGACATTTTTCAAAAATCTGTCTTTTTTCCTGACCCCGAACCTTATATGAAAACTAAGAAAATCTGAAAAGTACAAAAAATCAGACCAATTTTTTTTTTTCACTTTTTTTACCATAGTTCATGCATTTCACATGTCTAGATGTGAAAAAAAATAATTTTGACAATAATTGACAGATTTTGAAATTTTTCAAAAATCTGTCTTTTTTCCTGACCCCGAACCTTATATGAAAACTAAGAAAATCTGAAAAGTACAAAAAATCAGACCAATTTTTTCTTTTTCACTTTTTGACATGAAATAAAAAATAATTTGGACAATGTCTGACAGATTTTCAAATTTGTCAAAAAAAAACTTTCTCTCATCCTGAACGCGAAAACTAAAAAAATCTGAAAAGTAAGAAAAAAATCAGACCAATTTTTTTTTTCATTTTTGTTTCCATAGTTAACGCATTTCACATGTCTAGATGTGAAAAAAAATAATTTTCACAATAATTGACAGATTTTGACATTTTTCAAAAATCTGTCTTTTTTCCTGACCCCGAACCTTATATGAAAACTAATAAAATCTGAAAAGTACGAAAAAATCATACCAAATTTTTTTTCACTTTTTTTCCCATAGCTCATGCAATTCACATGTCTAGACACGAAATAAAAAATAATTTGGACAATGTCTGACAGATTTTGAACTTTGTAAAAAAAAACTTTCTCTCATCCAGACCGCGAAAACTAAAAAAATCTGAAAAGTAAGAAAAAAATCAGACCAATTTTTTTTTTCATTTTTGTTGCCATAGTTAACGCATTTCACATGTCTAGATGTGAAAAAAAATAATTTTGACAATAATTGACAGATTTTGAAATTTTTCAAAAATCTGTCTTTTTTCCTGACCCCGAACCTTATATGAAAACTAAGAAAATCTGAAAAGTACAAAAAATCAGACCAATTTTTTCTTTTTCACTTTTTTTACCATAGTTCATGCATTTCACATGTCTAGATGTGAAAAAAAATAATTTTGACAATAATTGACAGATTTTGACATTTTTCAAAAATCTGTCTTTTTTCCTGACCCCGAACCTTATATGAAAACTAAGAAAATCTGAAAAGTACAAAAAATCAGACCAATTTTTTTTTTTCACTTTTTTTACCATAGTTCATGCATTTCACATGTCTAGATGTGAAAAAAAATAATTTTGACAATAATTGACAGATTTTGAAATTTTTCAAAAATCTGTCTTTTTTCCTGACCCCGAACCTTATATGAAAACTAAGAAAATCTGAAAAGTACAAAAAATCAGACCAATTTTTTCTTTTTCACTTTTTGACATGAAATAAAAAATAATTTGGACAATGTCTGACAGATTTTCAAATTTGTCAAAAAAAAACTTTCTCTCATCCTGAACGCGAAAACTAAAAAAATCTGAAAAGTAAGAAAAAAATCAGACCAATTTTTTTTTTCATTTTTGTTTCCATAGTTAACGCATTTCACATGTCTAGATGTGAAAAAAAATAATTTTCACAATAATTGACAGATTTTGACATTTTTCAAAAATCTGTCTTTTTTCCTGACCCCGAACCTTATATGAAAACTAATAAAATCTGAAAAGTACGAAAAAATCATACCAAATTTTTTTTCACTTTTTTTCCCATAGCTCATGCAATTCACATGTCTAGACACGAAATAAAAAATAATTTGGACAATGTCTGACAGATTTTGAACTTTGTAAAAAAAAACTTTCTCTCATCCAGACCGCGAAAACTAAAAAAATCTGAAAAGTAAGAAAAAAATCAGACCAATTTTTTTTTTCATTTTTGTTGCCATAGTTAACGCATTTCACATGTCTAGATGTGAAAAAAAATAATTTTGACAATAATTGACAGATTTTGAAATTTTTCAAAAATCTGTCTTTTTTCCTGACCCCGAACCTTATATGAAAACTAAGAAAATCTGAAAAGTACAAAAAATCAGACCAATTTTTTCTTTTTCACTTTTTTTACCATAGTTCATGCATTTCACATGTCTAGATGTGAAAAAAAATAATTTTGACAATAATTGACAGATTTTGAAATTTTTCAAAAATCTGTCTTTTTTCCTGACCCCGAACCTTATATGAAAACTAAGAAAATCTGAAAAGTACAAAAAATCAGACCAATTTTTTCTTTTTCACTTTTTGACATGAAATAAAAAATAATTTGGACAATGTCTGACAGATTTTCAAATTTGTCAAAAAAATCTTTCTCTCATCCTGAACGCGAAAACTAAAAAAATCTGAAAAGTAAGAAAAAAATCAGACCAATTTTTTTTTTCATTTTTGTTGCCATAATTAACACATTTCACATGTCTAGATGTGAAAAAAAATAATTTTGACAATAATTGACAGATTTTGACATTTTTCAAAAATCTGTCTTTTTTCCTGACCCCGAACCTTATATGAAAACTAAGAAAATCTGAAAAGTACAAAAAATCAGACCAATTTTTTTTTTTCACTTTTTTTACCATAGTTCATGCATTTCACATGTCTAGATGTGAAAAAAAATAATTTTGACAATAATTGACAGATTTTGAAATTTTTCAAAAATCTGTCTTTTTTCCTGACCCCGAACCTTATATGAAAACTAAGAAAATCTGAAAAGTACAAAAAATCAGACCAATTTTTTCTTTTTCACTTTTTGACATGAAATAAAAAATAATTTGGACAATGTCTGACAGATTTTCAAATTTGTCAAAAAAAAACTTTCTCTCATCCTGAACGCGAAAACTAAAAAAATCTGAAAAGTAAGAAAAAAATCAGACCAATTTTTTTTTTCATTTTTGTTTCCATAGTTAACGCATTTCACATGTCTAGATGTGAAAAAAAATAATTTTCACAATAATTGACAGATTTTGACATTTTTCAAAAATCTGTCTTTTTTCCTGACCCCGAACCTTATATGAAAACTAATAAAATCTGAAAAGTACGAAAAAATCATACCAAATTTTTTTTCACTTTTTTTCCCATAGCTCATGCAATTCACATGTCTAGACACGAAATAAAAAATAATTTGGACAATGTCTGACAGATTTTGAACTTTGTAAAAAAAAACTTTCTCTCATCCAGACCGCGAAAACTAAAAAAATCTGAAAAGTAAGAAAAAAATCAGACCAATTTTTTTTTTCATTTTTGTTGCCATAGTTAACGCATTTCACATGTCTAGATGTGAAAAAAAATAATTTTGACAATAATTGACAGATTTTGAAATTTTTCAAAAATCTGTCTTTTTTCCTGACCCCGAACCTTATATGAAAACTAAGAAAATCTGAAAAGTACAAAAAATCAGACCAATTTTTTCTTTTTCACTTTTTTTACCATAGTTCATGCATTTCACATGTCTAGATGTGAAAAAAAATAATTTTGACAATAATTGACAGATTTTGACATTTTTCAAAAATCTGTCTTTTTTCCTGACCCCGAACCTTATATGAAAACTAAGAAAATCTGAAAAGTACAAAAAATCAGACCAATTTTTTTTTTTCACTTTTTTTACCATAGTTCATGCATTTCACATGTCTAGATGTGAAAAAAAATAATTTTGACAATAATTGACAGATTTTGAAATTTTTCAAAAATCTGTCTTTTTTCCTGACCCCGAACCTTATATGAAAACTAAGAAAATCTGAAAAGTACAAAAAATCAGACCAATTTTTTCTTTTTCACTTTTTGACATGAAATAAAAAATAATTTGGACAATGTCTGACAGATTTTCAAATTTGTCAAAAAAAAACTTTCTCTCATCCTGAACGCGAAAACTAAAAAAATCTGAAAAGTAAGAAAAAAATCAGACCAATTTTTTTTTTCATTTTTGTTTCCATAGTTAACGCATTTCACATGTCTAGATGTGAAAAAAAATAATTTTCACAATAATTGACAGATTTTGACATTTTTCAAAAATCTGTCTTTTTTCCTGACCCCGAACCTTATATGAAAACTAATAAAATCTGAAAAGTACGAAAAAATCATACCAAATTTTTTTTCACTTTTTTTCCCATAGCTCATGCAATTCACATGTCTAGACACGAAATAAAAAATAATTTGGACAATGTCTGACAGATTTTGAACTTTGTAAAAAAAAACTTTCTCTCATCCAGACCGCGAAAACTAAAAAAATCTGAAAAGTAAGAAAAAAATCAGACCAATTTTTTTTTTCATTTTTGTTGCCATAGTTAACGCATTTCACATGTCTAGATGTGAAAAAAAATAATTTTGACAATAATTGACAGATTTTGAAATTTTTCAAAAATCTGTCTTTTTTCCTGACCCCGAACCTTATATGAAAACTAAGAAAATCTGAAAAGTACAAAAAATCAGACCAATTTTTTCTTTTTCACTTTTTTTACCATAGTTCATGCATTTCACATGTCTAGATGTGAAAAAAAATAATTTTGACAATAATTGACAGATTTTGAAATTTTTCAAAAATCTCTCTTTTTTCCTGACCCCGAACCTTATATGAAAACTAAGAAAATCTGAAAAGTACAAAAAATCAGACCAATTTTTTCTTTTTCACTTTTTGATATGAAATAAAAAATAATTTGGACAATGTCTGACAGATTTTCAAATTTGTCAAAAAAAACTTTCTCTCATCCAGACCGCGAAAACTAAAAAAATCTGAAAAGTAAGAAAAAAATCAGACCAATTTTTTTTTTCATTTTTGTTGCCATAGTTAACGCATTTCACATGTCTAGATGTGAAAAAAAATAATTTTGACAATAATTGACAGATTTTGAAATTTTTCAAAAATCTGTCTTTTTTCCTGACCCCGAACCTTATATGAAAACTAAGAAAATCTGAAAAGTACAAAAAATCAGACCAATTTTTTCTTTTTCACTTTTTTTACCACAGTTCATGCATTTCACATGTCTAGACATGAAATAAAAAATAATTTGGACAATGTCTGACAGATTTTCAAATTTGTCAAAAAAAACTTTCTCTCATCCTGAACGCGAAAACTAAAGAAATCTGAAAAGTAAGAAAAAAATCAGACCAATTTTTTTTTTCATTTTTGTTGCCATAATTAACGCATTTCACATGTCTAGATGTGAAAAAAAATAATTTTGACAATAATTGACAGATATTGAAATTTTTCAAAAATCTGTCTTTTTTCCTGACCCCGAACCTTATATGAAAACTAAGAAAATCTGAAAAGTACAAAAAATCAGACCAATTTTTTCTTTTTCACTTTTTGACATGAAATAAAAAATAATTTGGACAATGTCTGACAGATTTTCAAATTTGTCAAAAAAAACTTTCTCTCATCCTGAACGCGAAAACTAAAAAAATCTGAAAAGTAAGAAAAAATCAGACCAATTTTTTTTTTCATTTTTGTCGCCATAATTAACGCATTTCACATGTCTAGATGTGAAAAAAAATTATTTTGACAATAATTGACAGATATTGAAATTTTTCAAAAATCTGTCTTTTTTCCTGACCCCGAACCTTATATGAAAACTAAGAAAATCTGAAAAGTACAAAAAATCAGACCAATTTTTTCTTTTTCACTTTTTGACATGAAATAAAAAATAATTTGGACAATGTCTGACAGATTTTCAAATTTGTCAAAAAAAACTTTCTCTCATCCTGAACGCGAAAACTAAAAAAATCTGAAAAGTAAGAAAAAAATCAGACCAATTTTTTTTTTCATTTTTGTTGCCATAATTAACACATTTCACATGTCTAGATGTGAAAAAAAATAATTTTGACAATAATTGACAGATTTTGACATTTTTCAAAAATCTGTCTTTTTTCCTGACCCCGAACCTTATATGAAAACTAAGAAAATCTGAAAAGTACAAAAAATCAGACCAATTTTTTTTTTTCACTTTTTTTACCATAGTTCATGCATTTCACATGTCTAGATGTGAAAAAAAATAATTTTGACAATAATTGACAGATTTTGAAATTTTTCAAAAATCTGTCTTTTTTCCTGACCCCGAACCTTATATGAAAACTAAGAAAATCTGAAAAGTACAAAAAATCAGACCAATTTTTTCTTTTTCACTTTTTGACATGAAATAAAAAATAATTTGGACAATGTCTGACAGATTTTCAAATTTGTCAAAAAAAAACTTTCTCTCATCCTGAACGCGAAAACTAAAAAAATCTGAAAAGTAAGAAAAAAATCAGACCAATTTTTTTTTTCATTTTTGTTTCCATAGTTAACGCATTTCACATGTCTAGATGTGAAAAAAAATAATTTTCACAATAATTGACAGATTTTGACATTTTTCAAAAATCTGTCTTTTTTCCTGACCCCGAACCTTATATGAAAACTAATAAAATCTGAAAAGTACGAAAAAATCATACCAAATTTTTTTTCACTTTTTTTCCCATAGCTCATGCAATTCACATGTCTAGACACGAAATAAAAAATAATTTGGACAATGTCTGACAGATTTTGAACTTTGTAAAAAAAAACTTTCTCTCATCCAGACCGCGAAAACTAAAAAAATCTGAAAAGTAAGAAAAAAATCAGACCAATTTTTTTTTTCATTTTTGTTGCCATAGTTAACGCATTTCACATGTCTAGATGTGAAAAAAAATAATTTTGACAATAATTGACAGATTTTGAAATTTTTCAAAAATCTGTCTTTTTTCCTGACCCCGAACCTTATATGAAAACTAAGAAAATCTGAAAAGTACAAAAAATCAGACCAATTTTTTCTTTTTCACTTTTTTTACCATAGTTCATGCATTTCACATGTCTAGATGTGAAAAAAAATAATTTTGACAATAATTGACAGATTTTGACATTTTTCAAAAATCTGTCTTTTTTCCTGACCCCGAACCTTATATGAAAACTAAGAAAATCTGAAAAGTACAAAAAATCAGACCAATTTTTTTTTTTCACTTTTTTTACCATAGTTCATGCATTTCACATGTCTAGATGTGAAAAAAAATAATTTTGACAATAATTGACAGATTTTGAAATTTTTCAAAAATCTGTCTTTTTTCCTGACCCCGAACCTTATATGAAAACTAAGAAAATCTGAAAAGTACAAAAAATCAGACCAATTTTTTCTTTTTCACTTTTTGACATGAAATAAAAAATAATTTGGACAATGTCTGACAGATTTTCAAATTTGTCAAAAAAAAACTTTCTCTCATCCTGAACGCGAAAACTAAAAAAATCTGAAAAGTAAGAAAAAAATCAGACCAATTTTTTTTTTCATTTTTGTTTCCATAGTTAACGCATTTCACATGTCTAGATGTGAAAAAAAATAATTTTCACAATAATTGACAGATTTTGACATTTTTCAAAAATCTGTCTTTTTTCCTGACCCCGAACCTTATATGAAAACTAATAAAATCTGAAAAGTACGAAAAAATCATACCAAATTTTTTTTCACTTTTTTTCCCATAGCTCATGCAATTCACATGTCTAGACACGAAATAAAAAATAATTTGGACAATGTCTGACAGATTTTGAACTTTGTAAAAAAAAACTTTCTCTCATCCAGACCGCGAAAACTAAAAAAATCTGAAAAGTAAGAAAAAAATCAGACCAATTTTTTTTTTCATTTTTGTTGCCATAGTTAACGCATTTCACATGTCTAGATGTGAAAAAAAATAATTTTGACAATAATTGACAGATTTTGAAATTTTTCAAAAATCTGTCTTTTTTCCTGACCCCGAACCTTATATGAAAACTAAGAAAATCTGAAAAGTACAAAAAATCAGACCAATTTTTTCTTTTTCACTTTTTTTACCATAGTTCATGCATTTCACATGTCTAGATGTGAAAAAAAATAATTTTGACAATAATTGACAGATTTTGAAATTTTTCAAAAATCTCTCTTTTTTCCTGACCCCGAACCTTATATGAAAACTAAGAAAATCTGAAAAGTACAAAAAATCAGACCAATTTTTTCTTTTTCACTTTTTGATATGAAATAAAAAATAATTTGGACAATGTCTGACAGATTTTCAAATTTGTCAAAAAAAACTTTCTCTCATCCAGACCGCGAAAACTAAAAAAATCTGAAAAGTAAGAAAAAAATCAGACCAATTTTTTTTTTCATTTTTGTTGCCATAGTTAACGCATTTCACATGTCTAGATGTGAAAAAAAATAATTTTGACAATAATTGACAGATTTTGAAATTTTTCAAAAATCTGTCTTTTTTCCTGACCCCGAACCTTATATGAAAACTAAGAAAATCTGAAAAGTACAAAAAATCAGACCAATTTTTTCTTTTTCACTTTTTTTACCACAGTTCATGCATTTCACATGTCTAGACATGAAATAAAAAATAATTTGGACAATGTCTGACAGATTTTCAAATTTGTCAAAAAAAACTTTCTCTCATCCTGAACGCGAAAACTAAAGAAATCTGAAAAGTAAGAAAAAAATCAGACCAATTTTTTTTTTCATTTTTGTTGCCATAATTAACGCATTTCACATGTCTAGATGTGAAAAAAAATAATTTTGACAATAATTGACAGATATTGAAATTTTTCAAAAATCTGTCTTTTTTCCTGACCCCGAACCTTATATGAAAACTAAGAAAATCTGAAAAGTACAAAAAATCAGACCAATTTTTTCTTTTTCACTTTTTGACATGAAATAAAAAATAATTTGGACAATGTCTGACAGATTTTCAAATTTGTCAAAAAAAACTTTCTCTCATCCTGAACGCGAAAACTAAAAAAATCTGAAAAGTAAGAAAAAATCAGACCAATTTTTTTTTTCATTTTTGTCGCCATAATTAACGCATTTCACATGTCTAGATGTGAAAAAAAATAATTTTGACAATAATTGACAGATATTGAAATTTTTCAAAAATCTGTCTTTTTTCCTGACCCCGAACCTTATATGAAAACTAAGAAAATCTGAAAAGTACAAAAAATCAGACCAATTTTTTCTTTTTCACTTTTTGACATGAAATAAAAAATAATTTGGACAATGTCTGACAGATTTTCAAATTTGTCAAAAAAAACTTTCTCTCATCCTGAACGCGAAAACTAAAAAAATCTGAAAAGTAAGAAAAAAATCAGACCAATTTTTTTTTTCATTTTTGTTGCCATAGTTAACGCATTTCACATGTCTAGATGTGAAAAAAAATAATTTTGACAATAATTGACAGATTTTGACATTTTTCAAAAATCTGTCTTTTTTCCTGACCCCGAACCTTATATGAAAACTAAGAAAATCTGAAAAGTACAAAAAATCAGACCAATTTTTTCTTTTTCACTTTTTTTACCATAGTTCATGCATTTCACATGTCTAGATGTGAAAAAAAATAATTTTGACAATAATTGACAGATTTTGAAATTTTTCAAAAATCTGTCTTTTTTCCTGACCCCGAACCTTATATGAAAACTAAGAAAATCTGAAAAGTACAAAAAATCAGACCAATTTTTTCTTTTTCACTTTTTTTACCATAGTTCATGCATTTCACATGTCTAGATGTGAAAAAAAATAATTTTGACAATAATTGACAGATTTTGAAATTTTTCAAAAATCTGTCTTTTTTCCTGACCCCGAACCTTATATGAAAACTAAGAAAATCTGAAAAGTACAAAAAATCAGACCAATTTTTTCTTTTTCACTTTTTTTACCATAGTTCATGCATTTCACATGTCTAGACATGAAATAAAAAATAATTTGGACAATGTCTGACAGATTTTCAAATTTGTCAAAAAAAACTTTCTCTCATCCTGAACGCGAAAACTAAAAAAATCTGAAAAGTAAGAAAAAAATCAGACCAATTTTTTTTTTCATTTTTGTTGCCATAATTAACGCATTTCACATGTCTAGATGTGAAAAAAAATAATTTTGACAATAATTGACAGATATTGAAATTTTTCAAAAATCTGTCTTTTTTCCTGACCCCGAACCTTATATGAAAACTAAGAAAATCTGAAAAGTACAAAAAATCAGACCAATTTTTTTTTTTCACTTTTTTTACCATATTCATGCATTTCACATGTCTAGATGTGAAAAAAAATAATTTTGACAATAATTGACAGATTTTGAAATTTTTCAAAAATCTGTCTTTTTTCCTGACCCCGAACCTTATATGAAAACTAAGAAAATCTGAAAAGTACAAAAAAATCAGACCAATTTTTTCTTTTTCACTTTTTGACATGAAATAAAAAATAATTTGGACAATGTCTGACAGATTTTCAAATTTGTCGAAAAAAACTTTCTCTCATCCTGAACGCGAAAACTAAAAAAATCTGAAAAGTAAGAAAAAAATCAGACCAATTTTTTTTTTCATTTTTGTTTCCATAGTTAACGCATTTCACATGTCTAGATGTGAAAAAAAATAATTTTCACAATAATTGACAGATTTTGACATTTTTCAAAAATCTGTCTTTTTTCCTGACCCCGAACCTTATATGAAAACTAAGAAAATCTGAAAAGTACGAAAAAATCATACCAAATTTTTTTTCACTTTTTTTCCCATAGCTCATGCAATTCACATGTCTAGACACGAAATAAAAAATAATTTGGACAATGTCTGACAGATTTTGAACTTTGTAAAAAAAAACTTTCTCTCATCCAGACCGCGAAAACTAAAAAAATCTGAAAAGTAAGAAAAAAATCAGACCAATTTTTTTTTTCATTTTTGTTGCCATAGTTAACGCATTTCACATGTCTAGATGTGAAAAAAAATAATTTTGACAATAATTGACAGATTTTGACATTTTTCAAAAATCTGTCTTTTTTCCTGACCCCAAACCTTATATGAAAACTAAGAAAATCTGAAAAGTACGAAAAAATCATACCAAATTTTTTTTCACTTTTTTTCCCATAGCTCATGCAATTCACATGTCTAGACACGAAATAAAAAATAATTTGGACAATGTCTGACAGATTTTGAACTTTGTAAAAAAAAACTTTCTCTCATCCAGACCGCGAAAACTAAAAAAATCTGAAAAGTAAGAAAAAAATCAGACCAATTTTTTTTTTCATTTTTGTTGCCATAGTTAACGCATTTCACATGTCTAGATGTGAAAAAAAATAATTTTGACAATAATTGACAGATTTTGACATTTTTCAAAAATCTGTCTTTTTTCCTGACCCCAAACCTTATATGAAAACTAAGAAAATCTGAAAAGTACAAAAAATCAGACCAATTTTTTCTTTTTCACTTTTTTTACCATAGTTCATGCATTTCACATGTCTAGATGTGAAAAAAAATAATTTTGACAATAATTGACAGATTTTGAAATTTTTCAAAAATCTGTCTTTTTTCCTGACCCCGAACCTTATATGAAAACTAAGAAAATCTGAAAAGTACAAAAAATCAGACCAATTTTTTCTTTTTCACTTTTTTTACCATAATTCATGCATTTCACATGTCTAGACATGAAATAAAAAATAATTTGGACAATGTCTGACAGATTTTCAAATTTGTCAAAAAAAACTTTCTCTCATCCTGAACGCGAAAACTAAAAAAATCTGAAAAGTAAGAAAAAATCAGACCAATTTTTTCTTTTTCACTTTTTGACATGAAATAAAAAATAATTTGGACAATGTCTGACAGATTTTCAAATTTGTCAAAAAAAACTTTCTCTCATCCTGAACGCGAAAACTAAAAAAATCTGAAAAGTAAGAAAAAATCAGACCAATTTTTTTTTTCATTTTTGTTGCCATAATTAACGCATTTCACATGTCTAGATGTGAAAAAAAATAATTTTGACAATAATTGACAGATATTGAAATTTTTCAAAAATCTGTCTTTTTTCCTGACCCCGAACCTTATATGAAAACTAAGAAAATCTGAAAAGTACAAAAAATCAGACCAATTTTTTCTTTTTCACTTTTTGACATGAAATAAAAAATAATTTGGACAATGTCTGACAGATTTTCAAATTTGTCAAAAAAAACTTTCTCTCATCCTGAACGCGAAAACTAAAAAAATCTGAAAAGTAAGAAAAAAATCAGACCAATTTTTTTTTTCATTTTTGTTGCCATAGTTAACGCATTTCACATGTCTAGATGTGAAAAAAAATAATTTTGACAATAATTGACAGATTTTGACATTTTTCAAAAATCTGTCTTTTTTCCTGACCCCGAACCTTATATGAAAACTAAGAAAATCTGAAAAGTACAAAAAATCAGACCAATTTTTTTTTTTCACTTTTTTTACCATAGTTCATGCATTTCACATGTCTAGATGTGAAAAAAAATAATTTTGACAATAATTGACAGATTTTGAAATTTTTCAAAAATCTGTCTTTTTTCCTGACCCCGAACCTTATATGAAAACTAAGAAAATCTGAAAAGTACAAAAAATCAGACCAATTTTTTCTTTTTCACTTTTTGACATGAAATAAAAAATAATTTGGACAATGTCTGACAGATTTTCAAATTTGTCAAAAAAAACTTTCTCTCATCCTGAACGCGAAAACTAAAAAAATCTGAAAAGTAAGAAAAAAATCAGACCAATTTTTTTTTTCATTTTTGTTTCCATAGTTAACGCATTTCACATGTCTAGATGTGAAAAAAAATAATTTTGACAATAATTGACAGATTTTGACATTTTTCAAAAATCTGTCTTTTTTCCTGACCCCGAACCTTATATGAAAACTAAGAAAATCTGAAAAGTACGAAAAAATCATACCAAATTTTTTTTCACTTTTTTTCCCATAGCTCATGCAATTCACATGTCTAGACACGAAATAAAAAATAATTTGGACAATGTCTGACAGATTTTGAACTTTGTAAAAAAAAACTTTCTCTCATCCAGACCGCGAAAACTAAAAAAATCTGAAAAGTAAGAAAAAAATCAGACCAATTTTTTTTTTCATTTTTGTTGCCATAGTTAACGCATTTCACATGTCTAGATGTGAAAAAAAATAATTTTGACAATAATTGACAGATTTTGACATTTTTCAAAAATCTGTCTTTTTTCCTGACCCCAAACCTTATATGAAAACTAAGAAAATCTGAAAAGTACAAAAAATCAGACCAATTTTTTCTTTTTCACTTTTTTTACCATAGTTCATGCATTTCACATGTCTAGATGTGAAAAAAAATAATTTTGACAATAATTGACAGATTTTGAAATTTTTCAAAAATCTGTCTTTTTTCCTGACCCCGAACCTTATATGAAAACTAAGAAAATCTGAAAAGTACAAAAAATCAGACCAATTTTTTCTTTTTCACTTTTTTTACCATAATTCATGCATTTCACATGTCTAGACATGAAATAAAAAATAATTTGGACAATGTCTGACAGATTTTCAAATTTGTCAAAAAAAACTTTCTCTCATCCTGAACGCGAAAACTAAAAAAATCTGAAAAGTAAGAAAAAATCAGACCAATTTTTTCTTTTTCACTTTTTGACATGAAATAAAAAATAATTTGGACAATGTCTGACAGATTTTCAAATTTGTCAAAAAAAACTTTCTCTCATCCTGAACGCGAAAACTAAAAAAATCTGAAAAGTAAGAAAAAATCAGACCAATTTTTTTTTTCATTTTTGTTGCCATAATTAACGCATTTCACATGTCTAGATGTGAAAAAAAATAATTTTGACAATAATTGACAGATATTGAAATTTTTCAAAAATCTGTCTTTTTTCCTGACCCCGAACCTTATATGAAAACTAAGAAAATCTGAAAAGTACAAAAAATCAGACCAATTTTTTCTTTTTCACTTTTTGACATGAAATAAAAAATAATTTGGACAATGTCTGACAGATTTTCAAATTTGTCAAAAAAAACTTTCTCTCATCCTGAACGCGAAAACTAAAAAAATCTGAAAAGTAAGAAAAAAATCAGACCAATTTTTTTTTTCATTTTTGTTGCCATAGTTAACGCATTTCACATGTCTAGATGTGAAAAAAAATAATTTTGACAATAATTGACAGATTTTGACATTTTTCAAAAATCTGTCTTTTTTCCTGACCCCGAACCTTATATGAAAACTAAGAAAATCTGAAAAGTACAAAAAATCAGACCAATTTTTTTTTTTCACTTTTTTTACCATAGTTCATGCATTTCACATGTCTAGATGTGAAAAAAAATAATTTTGACAATAATTGACAGATTTTGAAATTTTTCAAAAATCTGTCTTTTTTCCTGACCCCGAACCTTATATGAAAACTAAGAAAATCTGAAAAGTACAAAAAATCAGACCAATTTTTTCTTTTTCACTTTTTGACATGAAATAAAAAATAATTTGGACAATGTCTGACAGATTTTCAAATTTGTCAAAAAAAACTTTCTCTCATCCTGAACGCGAAAACTAAAAAAATCTGAAAAGTAAGAAAAAAATCAGACCAATTTTTTTTTTCATTTTTGTTTCCATAGTTAACGCATTTCACATGTCTAGATGTGAAAAAAAATAATTTTGACAATAATTGACAGATTTTGACATTTTTCAAAAATCTGTCTTTTTTCCTGACCCCGAACCTTATATGAAAACTAAGAAAATCTGAAAAGTACGAAAAAATCATACCAAATTTTTTTTCACTTTTTTTCCCATAGCTCATGCAATTCACATGTCTAGACACGAAATAAAAAATAATTTGGACAATGTCTGACAGATTTTGAACTTTGTAAAAAAAAACTTTCTCTCATCCAGACCGCGAAAACTAAAAAAATCTGAAAAGTAAGAAAAAAATCAGACCAATTTTTTTTTTCATTTTTGTTGCCATAGTTAACGCATTTCACATGTCTAGATGTGAAAAAAAATAATTTTGACAATAATTGACAGATTTTGACATTTTTCAAAAATCTGTCTTTTTTCCTGACCCCAAACCTTATATGAAAACTAAGAAAATCTGAAAAGTACAAAAAATCAGACCAATTTTTTCTTTTTCACTTTTTTTACCATAGTTCATGCATTTCACATGTCTAGATGTGAAAAAAAATAATTTTGACAATAATTGACAGATTTTGAAATTTTTCAAAAATCTGTCTTTTTTCCTGACCCCGAACCTTATATGAAAACTAAGAAAATCTGAAAAGTACAAAAAATCAGACCAATTTTTTCTTTTTCACTTTTTGACATGAAATAAAAAATAATTTGGACAATGTCTGACAGATTTTCAAATTTGTCAAAAAAAACTTTCTCTCATCCTGAACGCGAAAACTAAAAAAATCTGAAAAGTAAGAAAAAAATCAGACCAATTTTTTTTTTCATTTTTGTTTCCATAGTTAACGCATTTCACATGTCTAGATGTGAAAAAAAATAATTTTGACAATAATTGACAGATTTTGACATTTTTCAAAAATCTGTCTTTTTTCCTGACCCCGAACCTTATATGAAAACTAAGAAAATCTGAAAAGTACAAAAAATCAGACCAATTTTTTTTTTTCACTTTTTTTACCATAGTTCATGCATTTCACATGTCTAGATGTGAAAAAAAATAATTTTGACAATAATTGACAGATTTTGAAATTTTTCAAAAATCTGTCTTTTTTCCTGACCCCGAACCTTATATGAAAACTAAGAAAATCTGAAAAGTACAAAAAATCAGACCAATTTTTTCTTTTTCACTTTTTGACATGAAATAAAAAATAATTTGGACAATGTCTGACAGATTTTCAAATTTGTCAAAAAAAAACTTTCTCTCATCCTGAACGCGAAAACTAAAAAAATCTGAAAAGTAAGAAAAAAAATCAGACCAATTTTTTTTTTCATTTTTGTTTCCATAGTTAACGCATTTCACATGTCTAGATGTGAAAAAAAATAATTTTCACAATAATTGACAGATTTTGACATTTTTCAAAAATCTGTCTTTTTTCCTGACCCCGAACCTTATATGAAAACTAAGAAAATCTGAAAAGTACGAAAAAATCATACCAAATTTTTTTTCACTTTTTTTCCCATAGCTCATGCAATTCACATGTCTAGACACGAAATAAAAAATAATTTGGACAATGTCTGACAGATTTTGAACTTTGTAAAAAAAAACTTTCTCTCATCCAGACCGCGAAAACTAAAAAAATCTGAAAAGTAAGAAAAAAATCAGACCAATTTTTTTTTTCATTTTTGTTGCCATAGTTAACGCATTTCACATGTCTAGATGTGAAAAAAAATAATTTTGACAATAATTGACAGATTTTGACATTTTTCAAAAATCTGTCTTTTTTCCTGACCCCAAACCTTATATGAAAACTAAGAAAATCTGAAAAGTACAAAAAATCAGACCAATTTTTTCTTTTTCACTTTTTTTACCATAGTTCATGCATTTCACATGTCTAGATGTGAAATAAAAAATAATTTGGACAATGTCTGACAGATTTTCAAATTTGTCAAAAAAAACTTTCTCTCATCCTGAACGCGAAAACTAAAAAAATCTGAAAAGTAAGAAAAAAATCAGACCAATTTTTTTTTTCATTTTTGTTGCCATAATTAACGCATTTCACATGTCTAGATGTGAAAAAAAATAATTTTGACAATAATTGACAGATATTGAAATTTTTCAAAAATCTGTCTTTTTTCCTGACCCCGAACCTTATATGAAAACTATCAAAATCTGAAAAGTACAAAAAATCAGACCAATTTTTTCTTTTTCACTTTTTGATATGAAATAAAAAATAATTTGGACAATGTCTGACAGATTTTCAAATTTGTCAAAAAAAACTTTCTCTCATCCTGAACGCGAAAACTAAAAAAATCTGAAAAGTAAGAAAAAAATCAGACCAATTTTTTTTTTTTCATTTTTGTTTCCATAGTTAACGTATTTCACATGTCTAGATGTGAAAAAAAATAATTTTCACAATAATTGACAGATTTTGACATTTTTCAAAAATCTGTCTTTTTTCCTGACCCCGAACCTTATATGAAAACTAAGAAAATCTGAAAAGTACAAAAAATCAGACCAATTTTTTTTTTTCACTTTTTTTATCATAGTTCATGCATTTCACATGTCTAGATGTGAAAAAAAATAATTTTGACAATAATTGACAGATTTTGAAATTTTTCAAAAATCTGTCTTTTTTCCTGACCCCGAACCTTATATGAAAACTAAGAAAATCTGAAAAGTACAAAAAATCAGACCAATTTTTTCTTTTTCACTTTTTGACATGAAATAAAAAATAATTTGGACAATGTCTGACAGATTTTCAAATTTGTCAAAAAAAACTTTCTCTCATCCTGAACGCGAAAACTAAAAAAATCTGAAAAGTAAGAAAAAAATCAGACCAATTTTTTTTTTCATTTTTGTTGCCATAATTAACGCATTTCACATGTCTAGATGTGAAAAAAAATAATTTTGACAATAATTGACAGATATTGAAATTTTTCAAAAATCTGTCTTTTTTCCTGACCCCGAACCTTATATGAAAACTAAGAAAATCTGAAAAGTACAAAAAATCAGACCAATTTTTTCTTTTTCACTTTTTGACATGAAATAAAAAATAATTTGGACAATGTCTGACAGATTTTCAAATTTGTCAAAAAAAACTTTCTCTCATCCTGAACGCGAAAACTAAAAAAATCTGAAAAGTAAGAAAAAATCAGACCAATTTTTTTTTTCATTTTTGTTGCCATAATTAACGCATTTCACATGTCTAGATGTGAAAAAAAATAATTTTGACAATAATTGACAGATTTTGACATTTTTCAAAAATCTGTCTTTTTTCCTGACCCCGAACCTTATATGAAAACTAAGAAAATCTGAAAAGTACAAAAAATCAGACCAATTTTTTTTTTTCACTTTTTTTACCATAGTTCATGCATTTCACATGTCTAGATGTGAAAAAAAATAATTTTGACAATAATTGACAGATTTTGAAATTTTTCAAAAATCTGTCTTTTTTCCTGACCCCGAACCTTATATGAAAACTAAGAAAATCTGAAAAGTACAAAAAATCAGACCAATTTTTTCTTTTTCACTTTTTTTACCATAGTTCATGCATTTCACATGTCTAGACATGAAATAAAAAATAATTTGGACAATGTCTGACAGATTTTCAAATTTGTCAAAAAAAACTTTCTCTCATCCTGAACGCGAAAACTAAAAAAATCTGAAAAGTAAGAAAAAAATCAGACCAATTTTTTTTTTCATTTTTGTTGCCATAATTAACGCATTTCACATGTCTAGATGTGAAAAAAAATAATTTTGACAATAATTGACAGATATTGAAATTTTTCAAAAATCTGTCTTTTTTCCTGACCCCGAACCTTATATGAAAACTAAGAAAATCTGAAAAGTACAAAAAATCAGACCAATTTTTTCTTTTTCACTTTTTGACATGAAATAAAAAATAATTTGGACAATGTCTGACAGATTTTCAAATTTGTCAAAAAAAACTTTCTCTCATCCTGAACGCGAAAACTAAAAAAATCTGAAAAGTAAGAAAAAATCAGACCAATTTTTTTTTTCATTTTTGTTGCCATAATTAACGCATTTCACATGTCTAGATGTGAAAAAAAATAATTTTGACAATAATTGACAGATATTGAAATTTTTCAAAAATCTGTCTTTTTTCCTGACCCCGAACCTTATATGAAAACTAAGAAAATCTGAAAAGTACAAAAAATCAGACCAATTTTTTCTTTTTCACTTTTTGACATGAAATAAAAAATAATTTGGACAATGTCTGACAGATTTTCAAATTTGTCAAAAAAAACTTTCTCTCATCCTGAACGCGAAAACTAAAAAAATCTGAAAAGTAAGAAAAAAATCAGACCAATTTTTTTTTTCATTTTTGTTGCCATAGTTAACGCATTTCACATGTCTAGATGTGAAAAAAAATAATTTTGACAATAATTGACAGATTTTGACATTTTTCAAAAATCTGTCTTTTTTCCTGACCCCGAACCTTATATGAAAACTAAGAAAATCTGAAAAGTACAAAAAATCAGACCAATTTTTTTTTTTCACTTTTTTTACCATAGTTCATGCATTTCACATGTCTAGATGTGAAAAAAAATAATTTTGACAATAATTGACAGATTTTGAAATTTTTCAAAAATCTGTCTTTTTTCCTGACCCCGAACCTTATATGAAAACTAAGAAAATCTGAAAAGTACAAAAAATCAGACCAATTTTTTCTTTTTCACTTTTTGACATGAAATAAAAAATAATTTGGACAATGTCTGACAGATTTTCAAATTTGTCAAAAAAAACTTTCTCTCATCCTGAACGCGAAAACTAAAAAAATCTGAAAAGTAAGAAAAAAATCAGACCAATTTTTTTTTTCATTTTTGTTTCCATAGTTAACGCATTTCACATGTCTAGATGTGAAAAAAAATAATTTTGACAATAATTGACAGATTTTGACATTTTTCAAAAATCTGTCTTTTTTCCTGAACCCGAACCTTATATGAAAACTAAGAAAATCTGAAAAGTACAAAAAATCAGACCAATTTTTTTTTTTCACTTTTTTTACCATAGTTCATGCATTTCACATGTCTAGATGTGAAAAAAAATAATTTTGACAATAATTGACAGATTTTGACATTTTTCAAAAATCTGTCTTTTTTCCTGACCCCGAACCTTATATGAAAACTAAGAAAATCTGAAAAGTACAAAAAATCAGACCAATTTTTTTTTTTCACTTTTTTTACCATAGTTCATGCATTTCACATGTCTAGATGTGAAAAAAAATAATTTTGACAATAATTGACAGATTTTGAAATTTTTCAAAAATCTGTCTTTTTTCCTGACCCCGAACCTTATATGAAAACTAAGAAAATCTGAAAAGTACAAAAAATCAGACCAATTTTTTCTTTTTCACTTTTTTTACCATAGTTCATGCATTTCACATGTCTAGACATGAAATAAAAAATAATTTGGACAATGTCTGACAGATTTTCAAATTTGTCAAAAAAAACTTTCTCTCATCCTGAACGCGAAAACTAAAAAAATCTGAAAAGTAAGAAAAAAATCAGACCAATTTTTTTTTTCATTTTTGTCGCCATAATTAACGCATTTCACATGTCTAGATGTGAAAAAAAATAATTTTGACAATAATTGACAGATATTGAAATTTTTCAAAAATCTGTCTTTTTTCCTGACCCCGAACCTTATATGAAAACTAAGAAAATCTGAAAAGTACAAAAAATCAGACCAATTTTTTCTTTTTCACTTTTTGACATGAAATAAAAAATAATTTGGACAATGTCTGACAGATTTTCAAATTTGTCAAAAAAAACTTTCTCTCATCCTGAACGCGAAAACTAAAAAAATCTGAAAAGTAAGAAAAAATCAGACCAATTTTTTTTTTCATTTTTGTCGCCATAATTAACGCATTTCACATGTCTAGATGTGAAAAAAAATAATTTTGACAATAATTGACAGATATTGAAATTTTTCAAAAATCTGTCTTTTTTCCTGACCCCGAACCTTATATGAAAACTAAGAAAATCTGAAAAGTACAAAAAATCAGACCAATTTTTTCTTTTTCACTTTTTGACATGAAATAAAAAATAATTTGGACAATGTCTGACAGATTTTCAAATTTGTCAAAAAAAACTTTCTCTCATCCTGAACGCGAAAACTAAAAAAATCTGAAAAGTAAGAAAAAAATCAGACCAATTTTTTTTTTCATTTTTGTTGCCATAGTTAACGCATTTCACATGTCTAGATGTGAAAAAAAATAATTTTGACAATAATTGACAGATTTTGACATTTTTCAAAAATCTGTCTTTTTTCCTGACCCCGAACCTTATATGAAAACTAAGAAAATCTGAAAAGTACAAAAAATCAGACCAATTTTTTTTTTTCACTTTTTTTACCATAGTTCATGCATTTCACATGTCTAGATGTGAAAAAAAATAATTTTGACAATAATTGACAGATTTTGAAATTTTTCAAAAATCTGTCTTTTTTCCTGACCCCGAACCTTATATGAAAACTAAGAAAATCTGAAAAGTACAAAAAATCAGACCAATTTTTTCTTTTTCACTTTTTGACATGAAATAAAAAATAATTTGGACAATGTCTGACAGATTTTCAAATTTGTCAAAAAAAACTTTCTCTCATCCTGAACGCGAAAACTAAAAAAATCTGAAAAGTAAGAAAAAAATCAGACCAATTTTTTTTTTCATTTTTGTTGCCATAGTTAACGCATTTCACATGTCTAGATGTGAAAAAAAATAATTTTGACAATAATTGACAGATTTTGACATTTTTCAAAAATCTGTCTTTTTTCCTGACCCCGAACCTTATATGAAAACTAAGAAAATCTGAAAAGTACAAAAAATCAGACCAATTTTTTTTTTTCACTTTTTTTACCATAGTTCATGCATTTCACATGTCTAGATGTGAAAAAAAATAATTTTGACAATAATTGACAGATTTTGAAATTTTTCAAAAATCTGTCTTTTTTCCTGACCCCGAACCTTATATGAAAACTAAGAAAATCTGAAAAGTACAAAAAATCAGACCAATTTTTTCTTTTTCACTTTTTGACATGAAATAAAAAATAATTTGGACAATGTCTGACAGATTTTCAAATTTGTCAAAAAAAAACTTTCTCTCATCCTGAACGCGAAAACTAAAAAAATCTGAAAAGTAAGAAAAAAATCAGACCAATTTTTTTTTTCATTTTTGTTTCCATAGTTAACGCATTTCACATGTCTAGATGTGAAAAAAAATAATTTTCACAATAATTGACAGATTTTGACATTTTTCAAAAATCTGTCTTTTTTCCTGACCCCGAACCTTATATGAAAACTAAGAAAATCTGAAAAGTACGAAAAAATCATACCAAATTTTTTTTCACTTTTTTTCCCATAGCTCATGCAATTCACATGTCTAGACACGAAATAAAAAATAATTTGGACAATGTCTGACAGATTTTGAACTTTGTAAAAAAAAACTTTCTCTCATCCAGACCGCGAAAACTAAAAAAATCTGAAAAGTAAGAAAAAAATCAGACCAATTTTTTTTTTCATTTTTGTTGCCATAGTTAACGCATTTCACATGTCTAGATGTGAAAAAAAATAATTTTGACAATAATTGACAGATTTTGACATTTTTCAAAAATCTGTCTTTTTTCCTGACCCCAAACCTTATATGAAAACTAAGAAAATCTGAAAAGTACAAAAAAATCAGACCAATTTTTTCTTTTTCACTTTTTTTACCATAGTTCATGCATTTCACATGTCTAGATGTGAAAAAAAATAATTTTGACAATAATTGACAGATTTTGAAATTTTTCAAAAATCTGTCTTTTTTCCTGACCCCGAACCTTATATGAAAACTAAGAAAATCTGAAAAGTACAAAAAATCAGACCAATTTTTTCTTTTTCACTTTTTTTACCATAGTTCATGCATTTCACATGTCTAGACATGAAATAAAAAATAATTTGGACAATGTCTGACAGATTTTCAAATTTGTCAAAAAAAACTTTCTCTCATCCTGAACGCGAAAACTAAAAAAATCTGAAAAGTAAGAAAAAAATCAGACCAATTTTTTTTTTCATTTTTGTTGCCATAATTAACGCATTTCACATGTCTAGATGTGAAAAAAAATAATTTTGACAATAATTGACAGATATTGAAATTTTTCAAAAATCTGTCTTTTTTCCTGACCCCGAACCTTATATGAAAACTAAGAAAATCTGAAAAGTACAAAAAATCAGACCAATTTTTTCTTTTTCACTTTTTGACATGAAATAAAAAATAATTTGGACAATGTCTGACAGATTTTCAAATTTGTCAAAAAAAACTTTCTCTCATCCTGAACGCGAAAACTAAAAAAATCTGAAAAGTAAGAAAAAATCAGACCAATTTTTTTTTTCATTTTTGTTGCCATAATTAACGCATTTCACATGTCTAGATGTGAAAAAAAATAATTTTGACAATAATTGACAGATATTGAAATTTTTCAAAAATCTGTCTTTTTTCCTGACCCCGAACCTTATATGAAAACTAAGAAAATCTGAAAAGTACAAAAAATCAGACCAATTTTTTCTTTTTCACTTTTTGACATGAAATAAAAAATAATTTGGACAATGTCTGACAGATTTTCAAATTTGTCAAAAAAAACTTTCTCTCATCCTGAACGCGAAAACTAAAAAAATCTGAAAAGTAAGAAAAAAATCAGACCAATTTTTTTTTTCATTTTTGTTGCCATAGTTAACGCATTTCACATGTCTAGATGTGAAAAAAAATAATTTTGACAATAATTGACAGATTTTGACATTTTTCAAAAATCTGTCTTTTTTCCTGACCCCGAACCTTATATGAAAACTAAGAAAATCTGAAAAGTACAAAAAATCAGACCAATTTTTTCTTTTTCACTTTTTTTACCATAGTTCATGCATTTCACATGTCTAGATGTGAAAAAAAATAATTTTGACAATAATTGACAGATTTTGAAATTTTTCAAAAATCTGTCTTTTTTCCTGACCCCGAACCTTATATGAAAACTAAGAAAATCTGAAAAGTACGAAAAAATCATACCAAATTTTTTTTCACTTTTTTTCCCATAGCTCATGCAATTCACATGTCTAGACACGAAATAAAAAATAATTTGGACAATGTCTGACAGATTTTCAAATTTGTCAAAAAAAACTTTCTCTCATCCTGAACGCGAAAACTAAAAAAATCTGAAAATTAAGAAAAAAATCAGACCAATTTTTTTTTTCATTTTTGTTGCCATAGTTAACGCATTTCACATGTCTAGATGTGAAAAAAAATAATTTTGACAATAATTGACAGATTTTGACATTTTTCAAAAATCTGTCTTTTTTCCTGACCCCGAACCTTATATGAAAACTAAGAAAATCTGAAAAGTACGAAAAAATCATACCAAATTTTTTTTCACTTTTTTTCCCATAGCTCATGCAATTCACATGTCTAGACACGAAATAAAAAATAATTTGGACAATGTCTGACAGATTTTGAACTTTGTAAAAAAAAACTTTCTCTCATCCAGACCGCAAAAACTAAAAAAATCTAAAAAGTAAGAAAAAAATCAGACCAATTTTTTTTTTCATTTTTGTTGCCATAATTAACGCATTTCACATGTCTAGATGTGAAAAAAAATAATTTTGACAATAATTGACAGATTTTGAAATTTTTCAAAAATCTGTCTTTTTTCCTGACCCCGAACCTTATATGAAAACTAAGAAAATCTGAAAAGTACAAAAAATCAGACCAATTTTTTCTTTTTCACTTTTTTTACCATAGTTCATGCATTTCACATGTCTAGATGTGAAAAAAAATAATTTTGACAATAATTGACAGATTTTGAAATTTTTCAAAAATCTGTCTTTTTTCCTGACCCCGAACCTTATATGAAAACTAAGAAAATCTGAAAAGTACAAAAAATCAGACCAATTTTTTCTTTTTCACTTTTTTTACCATAGTTCATGCATTTCACATGTCTAGACATGAAATAAAAAATAATTTGGACAATGTCTGACAGATTTTCAAATTTGTCAAAAAAAACTTTCTCTCATCCTGAACGCGAAAACTAAAAAAATCTGAAAAGTAAGAAAAAAATCAGACCAATTTTTTTTTTCATTTTTGTTGCCATAGTTAACGCATTTCACATGTCTAGATGTGAAAAAAAATAATTTTGACAATAATTGACAGATTTTGACATTTTTCAAAAATCTGTCTTTTTTCCTGACCCCGAACCTTATATGAAAACTAAGAAAATCTGAAAAGTACAAAAAATCAGACCAATTTTTTTTTTTCACTTTTTTTACCATAGTTCATGCATTTCACATGTCTAGATGTGAAAAAAAATAATTTTGACAATAATTGACAGATTTTGAAATTTTTCAAAAATCTGTCTTTTTTCCTGACCCCGAACCTTATATGAAAACTAAGAAAATCTGAAAAGTACAAAAAATCAGACCAATTTTTTCTTTTTCACTTTTTTTACCATAGTTCATGCATTTCACATGTCTAGACATGAAATAAAAAATAATTTGGACAATGTCTGACAGATTTTCAAATTTGTCAAAAAAAACTTTCTCTCATCCTGAACGCGAAAACTAAAAAAATCTGAAAAGTAAGAAAAAAATCAGACCAATTTTTTTTTTCATTTTTGTCGCCATAATTAACGCATTTCACATGTCTAGATGTGAAAAAAAATAATTTTGACAATAATTGACAGATATTGAAATTTTTCAAAAATCTGTCTTTTTTCCTGACCCCGAACCTTATATGAAAACTAAGAAAATCTGAAAAGTACAAAAAATCAGACCAATTTTTTCTTTTTCACTTTTTGACATGAAATAAAAAATAATTTGGACAATGTCTGACAGATTTTCAAATTTGTCAAAAAAAACTTTCTCTCATCCTGAACGCGAAAACTAAAAAAATCTGAAAAGTAAGAAAAAAATCAGACCAATTTTTTTTTTCATTTTTGTTGCCATAGTTAACGCATTTCACATGTCTAGATGTGAAAAAAAATAATTTTGACAATAATTGACAGATTTTGACATTTTTCAAAAATCTGTCTTTTTTCCTGACCCCGAACCTTATATGAAAACTAAGAAAATCTGAAAAGTACAAAAAATCAGACCAATTTTTTTTTTTCACTTTTTTTACCATAGTTCATGCATTTCACATGTCTAGATGTGAAAAAAAATAATTTTGACAATAATTGACAGATTTTGAAATTTTTCAAAAATCTATCTTTTTTCCTGACCCCGAACCTTATATGAAAACTAAGAAAATCTGAAAAGTACAAAAAATCAGACCAATTTTTTCTTTTTCACTTTTTGACATGAAATAAAAAATAATTTGGACAATGTCTGACAGATTTTCAAATTTGTCAAAAAAAACTTTCTCTCATCCTGAACGCGAAAACTAAAAAAATCTGAAAAGTAAGAAAAAAATCAGACCAATTTTTTTTTTCATTTTTGTTTCCATAGTTAACGCATTTCACATGTCTAGATGTGAAAAAAAATAATTTTGACAATAATTGACAGATTTTGACATTTTTCAAAAATCTGTCTTTTTTCCTGAACCCGAACCTTATATGAAAACTAAGAAAATCTGAAAAGTACAAAAAATCAGACCAATTTTTTTTTTTCACTTTTTTTACCATAGTTCATGCATTTCACATGTCTAGATGTGAAAAAAAATAATTTTGACAATAATTGACAGATTTTGAAATTTTTCAAAAATCTGTCTTTTTTCCTGACCCCGAACCTTATATGAAAACTAAGAAAATCTGAAAAGTACAAAAAATCAGACCAATTTTTTCTTTTTCACTTTTTTTACCATAGTTCATGCATTTCACATGTCTAGACATGAAATAAAAAATAATTTGGACAATGTCTGACAGATTTTCAAATTTGTCAAAAAAAACTTTCTCTCATCCTGAACGCGAAAACTAAAAAAATCTGAAAAGTAAGAAAAAAATCAGACCAATTTTTTTTTTCATTTTTGTCGCCATAATTAACGCATTTCACATGTCTAGATGTGAAAAAAAATAATTTTGACAATAATTGACAGATATTGAAATTTTTCAAAAATCTGTCTTTTTTCCTGACCCCGAACCTTATATGAAAACTAAGAAAATCTGAAAAGTTCAAAAAATCAGACCAATTTTTTCTTTTTCACTTTTTGACATGAAATAAAAAATAATTTGGACAATGTCTGACAGATTTTCAAATTTGTCAAAAAAAACTTTCTCTCATCCTGAACGCGAAAACTAAAAAAATCTGAAAAGTAAGAAAAAATCAGACCAATTTTTTTTTTCATTTTTGTCGCCATAATTAACGCATTTCACATGTCTAGATGTGAAAAAAAATAATTTTGACAATAATTGACAGATATTGAAATTTTTCAAAAATCTGTCTTTTTTCCTGACCCCGAACCTTATATGAAAACTAAGAAAATCTGAAAAGTACAAAAAATCAGACCAATTTTTTCTTTTTCACTTTTTGACATGAAATAAAAAATAATTTGGACAATGTCTGACAGATTTTCAAATTTGTCAAAAAAAACTTTCTCTCATCCTGAACGCGAAAACTAAAAAAATCTGAAAAGTAAGAAAAAAATCAGACCAATTTTTTTTTTCATTTTTGTTGCCATAGTTAACGCATTTCACATGTCTAGATGTGAAAAAAAATAATTTTGACAATAATTGACAGATTTTGACATTTTTCAAAAATCTGTCTTTTTTCCTGACCCCGAACCTTATATGAAAACTAAGAAAATCTGAAAAGTACAAAAAATCAGACCAATTTTTTTTTTTCACTTTTTTTACCATAGTTCATGCATTTCACATGTCTAGATGTGAAAAAAAATAATTTTGACAATAATTGACAGATTTTGAAATTTTTCAAAAATCTGTCTTTTTTCCTGACCCCGAACCTTATATGAAAACTAAGAAAATCTGAAAAGTACAAAAAATCAGACCAATTTTTTCTTTTTCACTTTTTGACATGAAATAAAAAATAATTTGGACAATGTCTGACAGATTTTCAAATTTGTCAAAAAAAAACTTTCTCTCATCCTGAACGCGAAAACTAAAAAAATCTGAAAAGTAAGAAAAAAATCAGACCAATTTTTTTTTTCATTTTTGTTTCCATAGTTAACGCATTTCACATGTCTAGATGTGAAAAAAAATAATTTTCACAATAATTGACAGATTTTGACATTTTTCAAAAATCTGTCTTTTTTCCTGACCCCGAACCTTATATGAAAACTAAGAAAATCTGAAAAGTACGAAAAAATCATACCAAATTTTTTTTCACTTTTTTTCCCATAGCTCATGCAATTCACATGTCTAGACACGAAATAAAAAATAATTTGGACAATGTCTGACAGATTTTGAACTTCGTAAAAAAAAACTTTCTCTCATCCAGACCGCGAAAACTAAAAAAATCTGAAAAGTAAGAAAAAAATCAGACCAATTTTTTTTTTCATTTTTGTTGCCATAGTTAACGCATTTCACATGTCTAGATGTGAAAAAAAATAATTTTGACAATAATTGACAGATTTTGACATTTTTCAAAAATCTGTCTTTTTTCCTGACCCCAAACCTTATATGAAAACTAAGAAAATCTGAAAAGTACAAAAAATCAGACCAATTTTTTCTTTTTCACTTTTTTTACCATAGTTCATGCATTTCACATGTCTAGATGTGAAAAAAAATAATTTTGACAATAATTGACAGATTTTGAAATTTTTCAAAAATCTGTCTTTTTTCCTGACCCCGAACCTTATATGAAAACTAAGAAAATCTGAAAAGTACAAAAAATCAGACCAATTTTTTCTTTTTCACTTTTTTTACCATAGTTCATGCATTTCACATGTCTAGACATGAAATAAAAAATAATTTGGACAATGTCTGACAGATTTTCAAATTTGTCAAAAAAAACTTTCTCTCATCCTGAACGCGAAAACTAAAAAAATCTGAAAAGTAAGAAAAAAATCAGACCAATTTTTTTTTTCATTTTTGTTTCCATAGTTAACGCATTTCACATGTCTAGATGTGAAAAAAAATAATTTTCACAATAATTGACAGATTTTGACATTTTTCAAAAATCTGTCTTTTTTCCTGACCCCGAACCTTATATGAAAACTAAGAAAATCTGAAAAGTACGAAAAAATCATACCAAATTTTTTTTCACTTTTTTTCCCATAGCTCATGCAATTCACATGTCTAGACACGAAATAAAAAATAATTTGGACAATGTCTGACAGATTTTGAACTTTGTAAAAAAAAACTTTCTCTCATCCAGACCGCGAAAACTAAAAAAATCTGAAAAGTAAGAAAAAAATCAGACCAATTTTTTTTTTCATTTTTGTTGCCATAGTTAACGCATTTCACATGTCTAGATGTGAAAAAAAATAATTTTGACAATAATTGACAGATTTTGACATTTTTCAAAAATCTGTCTTTTTTCCTGACCCCAAACCTTATATGAAAACTAAGAAAATCTGAAAAGTACAAAAAATCAGACCAATTTTTTCTTTTTCACTTTTTGATATGAAATAAAAAATAATTTGGACAATGTCTGACAGATTTTCAAATTTGTCAAAAAAAACTTTCTCTCATCCTGAACGCGAAAACTAAAAAAATCTGAAAAGTAAGAAAAAAATCAGACCAATTTTTTTTTTCATTTTTGTTTCCATAGTTAACGCATTTCACATGTCTAGATGTGAAAAAAAATCATTTTCACAATAATTGACAGATTTTGAAATTTTTCAAAAATCTGTCTTTTTTCCTGACCCCGAACCTTATATGAAAACTAAGAAAATCTGAAAAGTACAAAAAATCAGACCAATTTTTTCTTTTTCACTTTTTGACATGAAATAAAAAATAATTTGGACAATGTCTGACAGATTTTCAAATTTGTCAAAAAAAACTTTCTCTCATCCTGAACGCGAAAACTAAAAAAATCTGAAAAGTAAGAAAAAATCAGACCAATTTTTTTTTTCATTTTTGTCGCCATAATTAACGCATTTCACATGTCTAGATGTGAAATAAAATAATTTTGACAATAATTGACAGATATTGAAATTTTTCAAAAATCTGTCTTTTTTCCTGACCCCGAACCTTATATGAAAACTAAGAAAATCTGAAAAGTACAAAAAATCAGACCAATTTTTTCTTTTTCACTTTTTGACATGAAATAAAAAATAATTTGGACAATGTCTGACAGATTTTCAAATTTGTCAAAAAAAACTTTCTCTCATCCTGAACGCGAAAACTAAAAAAATCTGAAAAGTAAGAAAAAAATCAGACCAATTTTTTTTTTCATTTTTGTTGCCATAGTTAACGCATTTCACATGTCTAGATGTGAAAAAAAATAATTTTGACAATAATTGACAGATTTTGACATTTTTCAAAAATCTGTCTTTTTTCCTGACCCCGAACCTTATATGAAAACTAAGAAAATCTGAAAAGTACAAAAAATCAGACCAATTTTTTCTTTTTCACTTTTTTTACCATAGTTCATGCATTTCACATGTCTAGATGTGAAAAAAAATAATTTTGACAATAATTGACAGATTTTGAAATTTTTCAAAAATCTGTCTTTTTTCCTGACCCCGAACCTTATATGAAAACTAAGAAAATCTGAAAAGTACAAAAAATCAGACCAATTTTTTCTTTTTCACTTTTTTTACCATAGTTCATGCATTTCACATGTCTAGACATGAAATAAAAAATAATTTGGACAATGTCTGACAGATTTTCAAATTTGTCAAAAAAAACTTTCTCTCATCCTGAACGCGAAAACTAAAAAAATCTGAAAAGTAAGAAAAAAATCAGACCAATTTTTTTTTTCATTTTTGTTGCCATAATTAACGCATTTCACATGTCTAGATGTGAAAAAAAATAATTTTGACAATAATTGACAGATATTGAAATTTTTCAAAAATCTGTCTTTTTTCCTGACCCCGAACCTTATATGAAAACTATCAAAATCTGAAAAGTACAAAAAATCAGACCAATTTTTTCTTTTTCACTTTTTGATATGAAATAAAAAATAATTTGGACAATGTCTGACAGATTTTCAAATTTGTCAAAAAAAACTTTCTCTCATCCTGAACGCGAAAACTAAAAAAATCTGAAAAATAAGAAAAAAATCAGACCAATTTTTTTTTTTCATTTTTGTTTCCATAGTTAACGCATTTCACATGTCTAGATGTGAAAAAAAATAATTTTCACAATAATTGACAGATTTTGACATTTTTCAAAAATCTGTCTTTTTTCCTGACCCCGAACCTTATATGAAAACTAAGAAAATCTGAAAAGTACAAAAAATCAGACCAATTTTTTCTTTTTCACTTTTTGACATGAAATAAAAAATAATTTGGACAATGTCTGACAGATTTTCAAATTTGTCAAAAAAAACTTTCTCTCATCCTGAACGCGAAAACTAAAAAAATCTGAAAAGTAAGAAAAAAATCAGACCAATTTTTTTTTTCATTTTTGTTGCCATAGTTAACGCATTTCACATGTCTAGATGTGAAAAAAAATAATTTTGACAATAATTGACAGATTTTGACATTTTTCAAAAATCTGTCTTTTTTCCTGACCCCGAACCTTATATGAAAACTAAGAAAATCTGAAAAGTACAAAAAATCAGACCAATTTTTTCTTTTTCACTTTTTTTACCATAGTTCATGCATTTCACATGTCTAGATGTGAAAAAAAATAATTTTGACAATAATTGACAGATTTTGAAATTTTTCAAAAATCTGTCTTTTTTCCTGACCCCGAACCTTATATGAAAACTAAGAAAATCTGAAAAGTACAAAAAATCAGACCAATTTTTTCTTTTTCACTTTTTTTACCATAGTTCATGCATTTCACATGTCTAGACATGAAATAAAAAATAATTTGGACAATGTCTGACAGATTTTCAAATTTGTCAAAAAAAACTTTCTCTCATCCTGAACGCGAAAACTAAAAAAATCTGAAAAGTAAGAAAAAAATCAGACCAATTTTTTTTTTCATTTTTGTTGCCATAATTAACGCATTTCACATGTCTAGATGTGAAAAAAAATAATTTTGACAATAATTGACAGATATTGAAATTTTTCAAAAATCTGTCTTTTTTCCTGACCCCGAACCTTATATGAAAACTAAGAAAATCTGAAAAGTACAAAAAATCAGACCAATTTTTTCTTTTTCACTTTTTGACATGAAATAAAAAATAATTTGGACAATGTCTGACAGATTTTCAAATTTGTCAAAAAAAACTTTCTCTCATCCTGAACGCGAAAACTAAAAAAATCTGAAAAGTAAGAAAAAATCAGACCAATTTTTTTTTTCATTTTTGTTGCCATAATTAACGCATTTCACATGTCTAGATGTGAAAAAAAATAATTTTGACAATAATTGACAGATATTGAAATTTTTCAAAAATCTGTCTTTTTTCCTGACCCCGAACCTTATATGAAAACTAAGAAAATCTGAAAAGTACAAAAAATCAGACCAATTTTTTCTTTTTCACTTTTTGACATGAAATAAAAAATAATTTGGACAATGTCTGACAGATTTTCAAATTTGTCAAAAAAAACTTTCTCTCATCCTGAACGCGAAAACTAAAAAAATCTGAAAAGTAAGAAAAAAATCAGACCAATTTTTTTTTTCATTTTTGTTGCCATAGTTAACGCATTTCACATGTCTAGATGTGAAAAAAAATAATTTTGACAATAATTGACAGATTTTGACATTTTTCAAAAATCTGTCTTTTTTCCTGACCCCGAACCTTATATGAAAACTAAGAAAATCTGAAAAGTACAAAAAATCAGACCAATTTTTTCTTTTTCACTTTTTTTACCATAGTTCATGCATTTCACATGTCTAGATGTGAAAAAAAATAATTTTGACAATAATTGACAGATTTTGAAATTTTTCAAAAATCTGTCTTTTTTCCTGACCCCGAACCTTATATGAAAACTAAGAAAATCTGAAAAGTACAAAAAATCAGACCAATTTTTTCTTTTTCACTTTTTTTACCATAGTTCATGCATTTCACATGTCTAGACATGAAATAAAAAATAATTTGGACAATGTCTGACAGATTTTCAAATTTGTCAAAAAAAACTTTCTCTCATCCTGAACGCGAAAACTAAAAAAATCTGAAAAGTAAGAAAAAAATCAGACCAATTTTTTTTTTCATTTTTGTTGCCATAATTAACGCATTTCACATGTCTAGATGTGAAAAAAAATAATTTTGACAATAATTGACAGATATTGAAATTTTTCAAAAATCTGTCTTTTTTCCTGACCCCGAACCTTATATGAAAACTAAGAAAATCTGAAAAGTACAAAAAATCAGACCAATTTTTTCTTTTTCACTTTTTGACATGAAATAAAAAATAATTTGGACAATGTCTGTGTTCTGCCCCCGCTCGTGTGTGAGGTGGTTAGCCGGTTACATTTGCTGGGCAGACAGACAACAGTTTCTCCAAGAATGACGCTGATGTTCCTTTTAAATGTTTTACTTGGAAACACTGTAAAACTAAGCATACATACAAAATATAGCTTAGTTATATGTTCAGAATACAGCAAATATGTACACAATCACGTAACATTACACGCTTTTAATACAAATGGATGGGTTAGCTTAAGGCTAATATGTATGGTGAATTCCATTGGGTTGTAAACAATTAGCATGTTAGACAAAAGTAATCATTCAAAACGAACTAAAGTCCATAGACAAAGTTCCACACAAGAGGAACTTTTTCATTGCAACTAGGAATCATAAAACTGAGAAAATACTTACAGGCAAATGTTTTCTGGCCATGTAAAACTGAGTAGTAAAAAACGTGTCTGAGTAACTCATCAATGTCGTTCTGAACTAACTACGGAAACCCCGCAGGCACAAAATAACGTTACTGCAAGTGCATTTGACCACTAGAGGTCTCCCTACTCCTAAATTAACAACAGAACAGCACACTCCCCGCCTGTTATACTACATTATAACACTATTCCCCTTTCACAAGTAGAACAACTTCTGAGACTGGCCTAGAATACACCTTCTGGATACCCTGTTTGACCACCTTCACTTCCACTTTGCGAACTTTAGAGTCTTTGCTGGGAATGGCGTTAACCACTACTCCAACAGGCCATTCATTTCGCTTGACTTGTGCATCTTTGAGAAGCACAACATCTCCTTCTCTCAGGTTTGGCTTTTCTTCGTGCCATTTTCGCCTTGGTTGGAGTGACACCAGATATTCTTGACGCCAACGTTTCCAGAATGTGTCAGCTAGAGACTGGACTTGTTTCCACTGCTTGTTGTACAGGTCTTTGAGGTCGTACTCTCCTGGAGGTGGTGACACTGGCTCAACTTTCTGTGTTAGAAGCATAGCTGGCGTCAGGACAGTGGGCATGTCTGGATCGGATGACACAGGAACCAGGGGTCTGGTGTTCATTATGGCCATGACTTCGGACATGAGTGTGACCAGAACCTCATGAGACAGATGGGGGGTGTTTGTCTGTATCAGCAGTGCATCCAATATCCTGCGTGCGACGCCTATCATCCGCTCCCACACTCCACCCATGTGTGAGGAGTGGGGAGGGTTGAACATCCAAGTGCTGCCTTGGTCTTGCAGGTAAACGGTCAGTTCATGGTCTTCAGATTTTATTTGAAGTTCCTTGCATGCCCCGACAAAGTTTGTCCCTTGGTCAGAACGGAAGAGGCGCACAGGGCCACGAACAGCTGTGAATCTTCTCAATGCATTTATAAAGCTTGAGGATGACAGAGACTCGATCACTTCGATATGCACAGCTCTTGTAACCAGGCAAGTGAACATGACTGCCCAGCGTTTATTCTCTGCAATGCCACCTCGGGTTCGTCTTGAGCTTATGGTCCATGGACCAAACACATCAACACCTACATTTGTGAACGGAGGACCTGGGTTGAGTCGTTCAGCAGGTAAGTTTGACATTTTTTGTTCTTCCATTCTTCCTCTCAGCTTGTTACAGGTTACACATTTACGTAAGATGCTTGACACTAACCTCTTGCCTCCAATCAGCCACAGTCCAGCAGAGCGCACAGCGCCTTCTGTAAGATGCCTGCCCTGATGTGCGACCTGTTCATGATAGTGCCTCACCAATAAGGTAGCTATGTGATGCTTCTTGGGGACTATGATTGGATGTTTCTCCTCCCAGGGTACGCCCGCCAAGGTGATGCGCCCTCCAACTCTTAGTAGGCCATCCGTATCCACAATGGGACTCAGTTTCCTCAGAGGACTGGACTTAGAGACGGTACCTCCTTTGGAAAGGCTTTCCATCTCCTTAGCAAACACATTGTGTTGAGCATTTCTGATGAGCACTAGTTTTGCTTGTGTCAACTCCTCTATCTTGCTGGGCTGGCTTTTTGTGCAAGACCTGACCTTATGTATGAGCTTGGCCATGGCTCGACTGAGTGCCTTCCAACTGGAGAATCGTTCGAAACGATGAGACCCCAGCTCACCGTCGGAGGTCTTGGTTATGAAAGCTTTGACCTGTGGGCGTATGTCAATGTCTGCGTCAGGGTCTATGAGTTCAAATGTCTCTGGCTGTGAGCAGGTGTCTCTGGACAAGAAAGCTGGGCCCTTAAGCCAGATGGTATCTTTCAACATGGCTGCTGGCACTGAGCGGGTCCCATGATCTGCAGGGTTGTGTTCTGTACTGACAAAGCGCCACTGTTCCGGGTTTGTGGACTTCCTGATGCGAGCGACTCTGTTGGCAACATATACATAAAACCTTCTGCTTGTGTTGTTGATATAGCCCAATACGATCCGGCTGTCTGTGTAGAATGTAACTTTGTGGATGTCTGTGTCCAATTCATCTGTAATTAAGTCTGCCAATTCAACAGCCATGACAGCAGCACAAAGCTCTAGCCGTGGAACAGTGTGTGGGGGATGTGGAGCCAGCTTTGACTTGCCCATGAGGAATCCAATGTGAGTGTGACCTCCTTGGTCTGTTGTTTTGAGGTAGGCCACTGCTGATATTGCCATGGTGGAGGCGTCAGAGAAGACACAGACTTCTCTACATTTTGTGGAGCGCAGAGAGACAGGCACATAGGGTCTTTCTATCTGAAGCTGCTCAAGTTCAGAGAGTGAGTCTGTCCATAGTCTCCACCGTTCCTCTTTCAGTGCTGGTAAAGGTGTATCCCATTCAGTTTGTTCAGCGGACAGCTCTCTGACTAAGGCCTTTCCTTGGATTGTTACAGGTGCCACATATCCTAGGGGATCATAAAGGCCATTAACTGTGGACAAGATTCCCCTCCTAGTGAATGGCTTCTTCTCTCTGGACACACTGAAGGTGAATGTGTCAGACTGTAAATTCCAGGTAAGTCCTAGACTGCGGTGCTGTGGTAAGGGATCTACAGTTAGCTCCAAATCCACCAGGTTTTTGGCTCTCTCTTCAGGAGGAAAGGCATCCATCACTGCACGGCTATTAGAGGCTATTTTGTGTAATTTGATGCTTGACTCAGCTAACATTTCTTTTGTTCTTTTCAGGATGGAGATGGCTTCGTCGTCAGTAGGGAATGAGGTGAGCCCATCATCAACATAGAAGTTTCTCATGACGAATTGCTTAGGTTCAGCACCATGTTCTTTTTCTCCATGCAGGGCCGCTCTTCTCAGGCCGTAAATGGCTACCGCAGGGGAAGGAGAGTTCCCAAAAACATGCACTTTCATGCGGTATTCAGTGATCTGCTTGCTTGGGTTGTTGTCTTCAAACCACAGAAACCTCAGGAAATCGCGATGGTCTTCACGGACGATGAAGCAGTAGAACATCTGTTGGACATCAGCCGAAACCGCTACAGGCTCTTTGCGGAAACGCATGAGGACTCCCAGCAGTGTGTTGTTCATGTCAGGCCCTTTAAGAAGGACATCATTGAGAGAGAGGCCCTCGTGCTTGGCGCTGGAATCGAACACCACACGTATTTGGTCTTTTTTCTGTGGGTGATAGACACCGAATATTGGTAGGTACCAACGTTCCTGTTCTGCAGTCAGCGCTGGGGCGGGTTCTGCTTGATCGGAATTGAACATTGCTTGCATGAAACTGAAGAAGTGTTCTTTCATGCCTTGTTTCTTTTCTAGCATGCGGAGTAGGGACGTGAGACGGTTGACAGCATGTCGTCTGTTGTTGGGTAGACGCGGCCTGTTTGACCTGAAAGGGAGAGGTGCTACCCAGCAATTTGCTTCGTCCATGTAGACCTCTTTGTCCATGAGGTCAAGGAACAGCTTATCTTCGATGGACATGCCAAGCTTGTCGTCATGCTGCGTTCTTTGAAACACATTTCTGCCCAAGCGGTCTACCTCATAGCTGACACTGGCTACATAAGAAACACCTGGGGACATGTGGGGTGGCACAGGTTTATCAATCTTCTCTTTTACTACTAACCTGCTGGTGCATGGGCTCAGGATGGAATGGCGCCCGCTCGTTAGCACACTGGTCCTGAAGACGCTGACACTGGCGGCTTTGTGTGTTCTTCCCAGACACACATCTCCTATTATCACCCATCCAAGATCGAGTCGCTGGGCAAACGGTGCATTGGGAAGCCCATTACATTGTTCTCGTACTTTATGCACCTGGATTAAGTCCCGTCCAAGGAGAAGTAAGATTGACGCATCTGGGTCCAGGGCTGGGATTTTGTCTGTAAGGTGCTTGAGATGAGGATGATGTCTGGCTACCTCTGGTGATGGTATTTCAGACCTGTCTTCTGGTAGCATGTCACACTCAATCAGAGTAGGCAAGGGAATGTGGGCATTGCCGTCTAATGATTCCACAATGAAGTTACTGGCGCGTCGCCCGGCAGTCTCAACCACCCCTGAGCATGTCTTCAGAGTGTACCTCGCTCCTGCTCCTTTGACCCCAAAATGTTCAAAGAATTCTGTTCTGCCAAGTGACTTGTTGCTTTGCTCGTCAAGAACAGCATAGGTCTTCATAGCTTGGTCTCTTTGCCCTGCAGGATACACCAGGACGAGACAGATCTTGGAACATGATTTTGAAGTGTTCACACTCCCACAGATTTCAGTGCATTTGGACGTCACCGATGGAACAACCTCCAGCTGCTGCCGCTCCCCGCCATGATCTGTAGTACTCACATGGGCATCAGTTTTCCATGGGGCGGGCCCAGGATGTAGCGCTGACGGGTGTCTGTTGCTGTTGCACTCTTTGCACTCCACAGGCTTGTCACAGTCTTTGGCAAGATGGTTAGATGACGCACAGCACCTGAAACAGATGTGCTTTTCTTTCAGATAAGCTTTTCTTTCATCCAATGTTTTATTTCTGAAGCTGCGGCACTTTCTCAGTGGATGAGGCTTGTTATGTAGCGGGCACTGTTTGTCAGGATCATCATCTCTGCTAATTGTTGTTGTGCTGTCACCACTACTTGTTGAGACTTCAGTCTTTCTTACAGCAACTGATGTTCTCGCGTGATGACTGGATGCCTGGAAAACACTTTTTTCTGTCTTGATGGCACACCATGCTCCCGTTATGCTGGCAAAGCTGGGGTCATTGCGCGTTTTTGCTTGTTCAATGACGAAGTTCACGAAGACTACAAATGGAGGGTAGGGCACCTTGTGTTGTTCTTTGTAACGTGATCCTACAGTAATCCACTTTTCTTGTAGGTTGTGCGGTAGTTTCTGGACAATCGGGCTGACTCCACGGGAGGTGTTGAGATACGACAGGCCAGGTAAGTACCCGTCGGCCCTAGCTGCTTCTAGTTCCATGAGAGTGTCTCCAAGCTCTCTTAGTTTGTGGTTGTCTTTGGCTGAGATTTTGGGGAAATCTTCAACTTTTTTGAGGAGGGCGTTTTCGATGACCTCAGGTGAGCCATAAACATCTTCCAATCTTTGCCACAACATCTCGAGGCCTGTTGGTGCATTATGAATATGTACTGCTCTAATTCTTTTAGCTTGCTCAGACGATGATGGACCTAGCCATTTACATAGCAGATCAAGCTCCTCTCTAGCAGAGAGTTTTAAGTCATCAGTAGAACTGAGGAAAGATGCTTTCCAGGCCCAGTAATTCTCTGGCTTATCATCAAACTTTAGCAGGCCTGAACTCACCAGCTCACGTCGCATCAGGTACTTGCCTAAATCTGTTGTAGCTGCAGTACTGTATTGGCTCGTGTCATACATAGGGAGTGGATGCGCTTGATATGGCAAGGGAGGCTTGTAATCATCGCTGATGGGTTTAATGTTGTGGGGAAGTTCCCTATAGCTGTGTGGTTGTCTTTGTGCATTTACAGTGCTAGTGACCGGATTCGAATTCCAGGTAGCTTCTCCTCTGGACGAGCGTTGTCGAGCCAATTCGAGGAACTCATAGTCACTGATTTCACTCGATGTTGTATCACCTTGGTTCTCACAGCTCTTCACTTCACCGCTGTCCATGTTAGATTGGCGCACTGGTGTGTGTGGAGTTGTAGGTGGCTTTGCATCGGGAGGTGAGACTGTGACTAATGTATTGATTGTTCTTCCACTCTGATAGGACTGATGGCCTGGATGTTGAACAGGGGTCTGGGCAGTAGCACTTTCACCATTAAGTTCAGATGGGGTCTGAGACAGCATGTTGGCTTTAATTGGCTGAAGTGGGCTTAACAGTTCATAATCATCTTCGGCAGCTGCTTCTAGCATTTCAGCTTCTGCAATTGCGGCTGCCGCAGCCTTTTCTAGTTTCAGTTCATGCAAACTGGCGTGTAGTATAGCTTGTTGTTTTAATAGCTCAGCCTCTCGCTTAGCAAACGCCAGCTCAGCGCGCGCAGCTTCTGCTTTAGCCCGTGCTTTTAAAGCGAGGGAATTAGCTACAGAGCGTTTGCTTGTTCTTGAACAGTTGGATATTTGTGACCGTGTCTCTAGTTCTTCAAAATCCATTTCTTCGTTTCTTTGTGTGGTGAAGATTGTTTTGTTTTCTACTTACAGAACGATTATTGGCCGTTGGAAGAGTTGCCTTTTTACTGTTCTGCCCCCGCTCGTGTGTGAGGTGGTTAGCCGGTTACATTTGCTGGGCAGACAGACAACAGTTTCTCCAAGAATGACGCTGATGTTCCTTTTAAATGTTTTACTTGGAAACACTGTAAAACTAAGCATACATACAAAATATAGCTTAGTTATATGTTCAGAATACAGCAAATATGTACACAATCACGTAACATTACACGCTTTTAATACAAATGGATGGGTTAGCTTAAGGCTAATATGTATGGTGAATTCCATTGGGTTGTAAACAATTAGCATGTTAGACAAAAGTAATCATTCAAAACGAACTAAAGTCCATAGACAAAGTTCCACACAAGAGGAACTTTTTCATTGCAACTAGGAATCATAAAACTGAGAAAATACTTACAGGCAAATGTTTTCTGGCCATGTAAAACTGAGTAGTAAAAAACGTGTCTGAGTAACTCATCAATGTCGTTCTGAACTAACTACGGAAACCCCGCAGGCACAAAATAACGTTACTGCAAGTGCATTTGACCACTAGAGGTCTCCCTACTCCTAAATTAACAACAGAACAGCACAGTCTGACAGATTTTCAAATTTGTCAAAAAAAACTTTCTCTCATCCTGAACGCGAAAACTAAAAAAATCTGAAAAGTAAGAAAAAATCAGACCAATTTTTTTTTTCATTTTTGTTGCCATAATTAACGCATTTCACATGTCTAGATGTGAAAAAAAATAATTTTGACAATAATTGACAGATATTGAAATTTTTCAAAAATCTGTCTTTTTTCCTGACCCCGAACCTTATATGAAAACTAAGAAAATCTGAAAAGTACAAAAAATCAGACCAATTTTTTCTTTTTCACTTTTTGACATGAAATAAAAAATAATTTGGACAATGTCTGACAGATTTTCAAATTTGTCAAAAAAAACTTTCTCTCATCCTGAACGCGAAAACTAAAAAAATCTGAAAAGTAAGAAAAAAATCAGACCAATTTTTTTTTTCATTTTTGTTGCCATAGTTAACGCATTTCACATGTCTAGATGTGAAAAAAAATAATTTTGACAATAATTGACAGATTTTGACATTTTTCAAAAATCTGTCTTTTTTCCTGACCCCGAACCTTATATGAAAACTAAGAAAATCTGAAAAGTACAAAAAATCAGACCAATTTTTTTTTTTCACTTTTTTTACCATAGTTCATGCATTTCACATGTCTAGATGTGAAAAAAAATAATTTTGACAATAATTGACAGATTTTGAAATTTTTAAAAAATCTGTCTTTTTTCCTGACCCCGAACCTTATATGAAAACTAAGAAAATCTGAAAAGTACAAAAAATCAGACCAATTTTTTCTTTTTCACTTTTTGACATGAAATAAAAAATAATTTGGACAATGTCTGACAGATTTTCAAATTTGTCAAAAAAAACTTTCTCTCATCCTGAACGCGAAAACTAAAAAAATCTGAAAAGTAAGAAAAAAATCAGACCAATTTTTTTTTTCATTTTTGTTTCCATAGTTAACGCATTTCACATGTCTAGATGTGAAAAAAAATAATTTTCACAATAATTGACAGATTTTGACATTTTTCAAAAATCTGTCTTTTTTCCTGACCCCGAACCTTATATGAAAACTAAGAAAATCTGAAAAGTACGAAAAAATCATACCAAATTTTTTTTCACTTTTTTTCCCATAGCTCATGCAATTCACATGTCTAGACACGAAATAAAAAATAATTTGGACAATGTCTGACAGATTTTCAAATTTGTCAAAAAAAACTTTCTCTCATCCTGAACGCGAAAACTAAAAAAATCTGAAAATTAAGAAAAAAATCAGACCAATTTTTTTTTTCATTTTTGTTGCCATAGTTAACGCATTTCACATGTCTAGATGTGAAAAAAATAATTTTGACAATAATTGACAGATTTTGAAATTTTTCAAAAATCTGTCTTTTTTCCTGACCCCGAACCTTATATGAAAACTAAGAAAATCTGAAAAGTACAAAAAATCAGACCAATTTTTTCTTTTTCACTTTTTTTACCATAGTTCATGCATTTCACATGTCTAGATGTGAAAAAAAATAATTTTGACAATAATTGACAGATTTTGAAATTTTTCAAAAATCTGTCTTTTTTCCTGACCCCGAACCTTATATGAAAACTAAGAAAATCTGAAAAGTACAAAAAATCAGACCAATTTTTTCTTTTTCACTTTTTTTACCATAGTTCATGCATTTCACATGTCTAGATGTGAAAAAAAATAATTTTGACAATAATTGACAGATTTTGAAATTTTTCAAAAATCTGTCTTTTTTCCTGACCCCGAACCTTATATGAAAACTAAGAAAATCTGAAAAGTACAAAAAATCAGACCAATTTTTTCTTTTTCACTTTTTTTACCATAGTTCATGCATTTCACATGTCTAGACATGAAATAAAAAATAATTTGGACAATGTCTGACAGATTTTCAAATTTGTCAAAAAAAACTTTCTCTCATCCTGAACGCGAAAACTAAAAAAATCTGAAAAGTAAGAAAAAAATCAGACCAATTTTTTTTTTCATTTTTGTTTCCATAGTTAACGCATTTCACATGTCTAGATGTGAAAAAAAATAATTTTCACAATAATTGACAGATTTTGACATTTTTCAAAAATCTGTCTTTTTTCCTGACCCCGAACCTTATATGAAAACTAAGAAAATCTGAAAAGTACGAAAAAATCATACCAAATTTTTTTTCACTTTTTTTCCCATAGCTCATGCAATTCACATGTCTAGACACGAAATAAAAAATAATTTGGACAATGTCTGACAGATTTTCAAATTTGTCAAAAAAAACTTTCTCTCATCCTGAACGCGAAAACTAAAAAAATCTGAAAATTAAGAAAAAAATCAGACCAATTTTTTTTTTCATTTTTGTTGCCATAGTTAACGCATTTCACATGTCTAGATGTGAAAAAAAATAATTTTGACAATAATTGACAGATTTTGACATTTTTCAAAAATCTGTCTTTTTTCCTGACCCCGAACCTTATATGAAAACTAAGAAAATCTGAAAAGTACGAAAAAATCATACCAAATTTTTTTTCACTTTTTTTCCCATAGCTCATGCAATTCACATGTCTAGACACGAAATAAAAAATAATTTGGACAATGTCTGACAGATTTTGAACTTTGTAAAAAAAACTTTCTCTCATCCAGACCGCAAAAACTAAAAAAATCTAAAAAGTAAGAAAAAAATCAGACCAATTTTTTTTTTCATTTTTGTTGCCATAATTAACGCATTTCACATGTCTAGATGTGAAAAAAAATAATTTTGACAATAATTGACAGATTTTGAAATTTTTCAAAAATCTGTCTTTTTTCCTGACCCCGAACCTTATATGAAAACTAAGAAAATCTGAAAAGTACAAAAAATCAGACCAATTTTTTCTTTTTCACTTTTTTTACCATAGTTCATGCATTTCACATGTCTAGATGTGAAAAAAAATAATTTTGACAATAATTGACAGATTTTGAAATTTTTCAAAAATCTGTCTTTTTTCCTGACCCCGAACCTTATATGAAAACTAAGAAAATCTGAAAAGTACAAAAAATCAGACCAATTTTTTCTTTTTCACTTTTTTTACCATAGTTCATGCATTTCACATGTCTAGACATGAAATAAAAAATAATTTGGACAATGTCTGACAGATTTTCAAATTTGTCAAAAAAAACTTTCTCTCATCCTGAACGCGAAAACTAAAAAAATCTGAAAAGTAAGAAAAAAATCAGACCAATTTTTTTTTTCATTTTTGTTGCCATAATTAACGCATTTCACATGTCTAGATGTGAAAAAAAATAATTTTGACAATAATTGACAGATATTGAAATTTTTCAAAAATCTGTCTTTTTTCCTGACCCCGAACCTTATATGAAAACTAAGAAAATCTGAAAAGTACAAAAAATCAGACCAATTTTTTCTTTTTCACTTTTTTTACCATAGTTCATGCATTTCACATGTCTAGATGTGAAAAAAAATAATTTTGACAATAATTGACAGATTTTGAAATTTTTCAAAAATCTGTCTTTTTTCCTGACCCCGAACCTTATATGAAAACTAAGAAAATCTGAAAAGTACAAAAAATCAGACCAATTTTTTCTTTTTCACTTTTTTTACCATAGTTCATGCATTTCACATGTCTAGATGTGAAAAAAAATAATTTTGACAATAATTGACAGATTTTGAAATTTTTCAAAAATCTGTCTTTTTTCCTGACCCCGAACCTTATATGAAAACTAAGAAAATCTGAAAAGTACAAAAAATCAGACCAATTTTTTCTTTTTCACTTTTTTTACCATAGTTCATGCATTTCACATGTCTAGACATGAAATAAAAAATAATTTGGACAATGTCTGACAGATTTTCAAATTTGTCAAAAAAAACTTTCTCTCATCCTGAACGCGAAAACTAAAAAAATCTGAAAAGTAAGAAAAAAATCAGACCAATTTTTTTTTTCATTTTTGTTGCCATAATTAACGCATTTCACATGTCTAGATGTGAAAAAAAATAATTTTGACAATAATTGACAGATATTGAAATTTTTCAAAAATCTGTCTTTTTTCCTGACCCCGAACCTTATATGAAAACTAAGAAAATCTGAAAAGTACAAAAAATCAGACCAATTTTTTCTTTTTCACTTTTTGACATGAAATAAAAAATAATTTGGACAATGTCTGACAGATTTTCAAATTTGTCAAAAAAAACTTTCTCTCATCCTGAACGCGAAAACTAAAAAAATCTGAAAAGTAAGAAAAAAATCAGACCAATTTTTTCTTTTTCACTTTTTTTACCATAGTTCATGCATTTCACATGTCTAGACATGAAATAAAAAATAATTTGGACAATGTCTGACAGATTTTCAAATTTGTCAAAAAAAACTTTCTCTCATCCTGAACGCGAAAACTAAAAAAATCTGAAAAGTAAGAAAAAAATCAGACCAATTTTTTTTTTCATTTTTGTTGCCATAATTAACTCATTTCACATGTCTAGATGTGAAAAAAAATAATTTTGACAATAATTGACAGATTTTGACATTTTTCAAAAATCTGTCTTTTTTCCTGACCCCGAACCTTATATGAAAACTAAGAAAATCTGAAAAGTACAAAAAATCAGACCAATTTTTTCTTTTTCACTTTTTTTACCATAGTTCATGCATTTCACATGTCTAGATGTGAAAAAAAATAATTTTGACAATAATTGACAGATTTTGAAATTTTTCAAAAATCTGTCTTTTTTCCTGACCCCGAACCTTATATGAAAACTAAGAAAATCTGAAAAGTACAAAAAATCAGACCAATTTTTTCTTTTTCACTTTTTTTACCATAGTTCATGCATTTCACATGTCTAGACATGAAATAAAAAATAATTTGGACAATGTCTGACAGATTTTCAAATTTGTCAAAAAAAACTTTCTCTCATCCTGAACGCGAAAACTAAAAAAATCTGAAAAGTAAGAAAAAAATCAGACCAATTTTTTTTTTCATTTTTGTTGCCATAATTAACGCATTTCACATGTCTAGATGTGAAAAAAAATAATTTTGACAATAATTGACAGATATTGAAATTTTTCAAAAATCTGTCTTTTTTCCTGACCCCGAACCTTATATGAAAACTAAGAAAATCTGAAAAGTACAAAAAATCAGACCAATTTTTTCTTTTTCACTTTTTTTACCATAGTTCATGCATTTCACATGTCTAGATGTGAAAAAAAATAATTTTGACAATAATTGACAGATTTTGAAATTTTTCAAAAATCTGTCTTTTTTCCTGACCCCGAACCTTATATGAAAACTAAGAAAATCTGAAAAGTACAAAAAATCAGACCAATTTTTTCTTTTTCACTTTTTTTACCATAGTTCATGCATTTCACATGTCTAGACATGAAATAAAAAATAATTTGGACAATGTCTGACAGATTTTCAAATTTGTCAAAAAAAACTTTCTCTCATCCTGAACGCGAAAACTAAAAAAATCTGAAAAGTAAGAAAAAAATCAGACCAATTTTTTTTTTCATTTTTGTTGCCATAATTAACGCATTTCACATGTCTAGATGTGAAAAAAAATAATTTTGACAATAATTGACAGATATTGAAATTTTTCAAAAATCTGTCTTTTTTCCTGACCCCGAACCTTATATGAAAACTAAGAAAATCTGAAAAGTACAAAAAATCAGACCAATTTTTTCTTTTTCACTTTTTTTACCATAGTTCATGCATTTCACATGTCTAGATGTGAAAAAAAATAATTTTGACAATAATTGACAGATTTTGAAATTTTTCAAAAATCTGTCTTTTTTCCTGACCCCGAACCTTATATGAAAACTAAGAAAATCTGAAAAGTACAAAAAATCAGACCAATTTTTTCTTTTTCACTTTTTTTACCATAGTTCATGCATTTCACATGTCTAGATGTGAAAAAAAATAATTTTGACAATAATTGACAGATTTTGAAATTTTTCAAAAATCTGTCTTTTTTCCTGACCCCGAACCTTATATGAAAACTAAGAAAATCTGAAAAGTACAAAAAATCAGACCAATTTTTTCTTTTTCACTTTTTTTACCATAGTTCATGCATTTCACATGTCTAGACATGAAATAAAAAATAATTTGGACAATGTCTGACAGATTTTCAAATTTGTCAAAAAAAACTTTCTCTCATCCTGAACGCGAAAACTAAAAAAATCTGAAAAGTAAGAAAAAAATCAGACCAATTTTTTTTTTCATTTTTGTTGCCATAATTAACGCATTTCACATGTCTAGATGTGAAAAAAAATAATTTTGACAATAATTGACAGATATTGAAATTTTTCAAAAATCTGTCTTTTTTCCTGACCCCGAACCTTATATGAAAACTAAGAAAATCTGAAAAGTACAAAAAATCAGACCAATTTTTTCTTTTTCACTTTTTTTACCATAGTTCATGCATTTCACATGTCTAGATGTGAAAAAAAATAATTTTGACAATAATTGACAGATTTTGAAATTTTTCAAAAATCTGTCTTTTTTCCTGACCCCGAACCTTATATGAAAACTAAGAAAATCTGAAAAGTACAAAAAATCAGACCAATTTTTTCTTTTTCACTTTTTTTACCATAGTTCATGCATTTCACATGTCTAGATGTGAAAAAAAATAATTTTGACAATAATTGACAGATTTTGAAATTTTTCAAAAATCTGTCTTTTTTCCTGACCCCGAACCTTATATGAAAACTAAGAAAATCTGAAAAGTACAAAAAATCAGACCAATTTTTTCTTTTTCACTTTTTTTACCATAGTTCATGCATTTCACATGTCTAGACATGAAATAAAAAATAATTTGGACAATGTCTGACAGATTTTCAAATTTGTCAAAAAAAACTTTCTCTCATCCTGAACGCGAAAACTAAAAAAATCTGAAAAGTAAGAAAAAAATCAGACCAATTTTTTTTTTCATTTTTGTTGCCATAATTAACGCATTTCACATGTCTAGATGTGAAAAAAAATAATTTTGACAATAATTGACAGATATTGAAATTTTTCAAAAATCTGTCTTTTTTCCTGACCCCGAACCTTATATGAAAACTAAGAAAATCTGAAAAGTACAAAAAATCAGACCAATTTTTTCTTTTTCACTTTTTGACATGAAATAAAAAATAATTTGGACAATGTCTGACAGATTTTCAAATTTGTCAAAAAAAACTTTCTCTCATCCTGAACGCGAAAACTAAAAAAATCTGAAAAGTAAGAAAAAAATCAGACCAATTTTTTTTTTCATTTTTGTTGCCATAGTTAACGCATTTCACATGTCTAGATGTGAAAAAAAATAATTTTGACAATAATTGACAGATTTTGACATTTTTCAAAAATCTGTCTTTTTTCCTGACCCCGAACCTTATATGAAAACTAAGAAAATCTGAAAAGTACAAAAAATCAGACCAATTTTTTCTTTTTCACTTTTTTTACCATAGTTCATGCATTTCACATGTCTAGATGTGAAAAAAAATAATTTTGACAATAATTGACAGATTTTGAAATTTTTCAAAAATCTGTCTTTTTTCCTGACCCCGAACCTTATATGAAAACTAAGAAAATCTGAAAAGTACAAAAAATCAGACCAATTTTTTCTTTTTCACTTTTTTTACCATAGTTCATGCATTTCACATGTCTAGACATGAAATAAAAAATAATTTGGACAATGTCTGACAGATTTTCAAATTTGTCAAAAAAAACTTTCTCTCATCCAGACCGCGAAAACTAAAAAAATCTGAAAAGTAAGAAAAAAATCAGACCAATTTTTTTTTTCATTTTTGTTGCCATAGTTAACGCATTTCACATGTCTAGATGTGAAAAAAAATAATTTTGACAATAATTGACAGATTTTGACATTTTTCAAAAATCTATCTTTTTTCCTGACCCCGAACCTTATATGAAAACTAAGAAAATCTGAAAAGTACAAAAAATCAGACCAATTTTTTCTTTTTCACTTTTTTTACCATAGTTCATGCATTTCACATGTCTAGATGTGAAAAAAAATAATTTTGACAATAATTGACAGATTTTGAAATTTTTCAAAAATCTGTCTTTTTTCCTGACCCCGAACCTTATATGAAAATTAAGAAAATCTGAAAAGTACAAAAAATCAGACCAATTTTTTCTTTTTCACTTTTTTTACCATAGTTCATGCATTTCACATGTCTAGACATGAAATAAAAAATAATTTGGACAATGTCTGACAGATTTTCAAATTTGTCAAAAAAAACTTTCTCTCATCCTGAACGCGAAAACTAAAAAAATCTGAAAAGTAAGAAAAAAATCAGACCAATTTTTTTTTTCATTTTTGTTGCCATAATTAACACATTTCACATGTCTAGATGTGAAAAAAAATAATTTTGACAATAATTGACAGATATTGAAATATTTCAAAAATCTGTCTTTTTTCCTGACCCCGAACCTTATATGAAAACTAAGAAAATCTGAAAAGTACAAAAAATCAGACCAATTTTTTCTTTTTCACTTTTTTTACCATAGTTCATGCATTTCACATGTCTAGATGTGAAAAAAAATAATTTTGACAATAATTGACAGATTTTGAAATTTTTCAAAAATCTGTCTTTTTTCCTGACCCCGAACCTTATATGAAAACTAAGAAAATCTGAAAAGTACAAAAAATCAGACCAATTTTTTCTTTTTCACTTTTTTTACCATAGTTCATGCATTTCACATGTCTAGACATGAAATAAAAAATAATTTGGACAATGTCTGACAGATTTTCAAATTTGTCAAAAAAAACTTTCTCTCATCCAGACCGCGAAAACTAAAAAAATCTGAAAAGTAAGAAAAAAATCAGACCAATTTTTTTTTTCATTTTTGTTGCCATAGTTAACGCATTTCACATGTCTAGATGTGAAAAAAAATAATTTTGACAATAATTGACAGATTTTGACATTTTTCAAAAATCTATCTTTTTTCCTGACCCCGAACCTTATATGAAAACTAAGAAAATCTGAAAAGTACAAAAAATCAGACCAATTTTTTCTTTTTCACTTTTTTTACCATAGTTCATGCATTTCACATGTCTAGATGTGAAAAAAAATAATTTTGACAATAATTGACAGATTTTGAAATTTTTCAAAAATCTGTCTTTTTTCCTGACCCCGAACCTTATATGAAAACTAAGAAAATCTGAAAAGTACAAAAAATCAGACCAATTTTTTCTTTTTCACTTTTTGACATGAAATAAAAAATAATTTGGACAATGTCTGACAGATTTTCAAATTTGTCAAAAAAATCTTTCTCTCATCCTGAACGCGAAAACTAAAAAAATCTGAAAAGTAAGAAAAAAATCAGACCAATTTTTTTTTTCATTTTTGTTGCCATAATTAACACATTTCACATGTCTAGATGTGAAAAAAAATAATTTTGACAATAATTGACAGATTTTGACATTTTTCAAAAATCTGTCTTTTTTCCTGACCCCGAACCTTATATGAAAACTAAGAAAATCTGAAAAGTACAAAAAATCAGACCAATTTTTTCTTTTTCACTTTTTTTACCATAGTTCATGCATTTCACATGTCTAGACATGAAATAAAAAATAATTTGGACAATGTCTGACAGATTTTCAAATTTGTCAAAAAAAACTTTCTCTCATCCTGAACGCGAAAACTAAAAAATCTGAAAAGTAAGAAAAAAATCAGACCAATTTTTTTTTTCATTTTTGTTGCCATAATTAACGCATTTCACATGTCTAGATGTGAAAAAAAATAATTTTGACAATAATTGACAGATATTGAAATTTTTCAAAAATCTGTCTTTTTTCCTGACCCCGAACCTTATATGAAAACTAAGAAAATCTGAAAAGTACAAAAAATCAGACCAATTTTTTCTTTTTCACTTTTTGACATGAAATAAAAAATAATTTGGACAATGTCTGACAGATTTTCAAATTTGTCAAAAAAAACTTTCTCTCATCCTGAACGCGAAAACTAAAAAAATCTGAAAAGTAAGAAAAAAATCAGACCAATTTTTTTTTTCATTTTTGTTTCCATAGTTAACGCATTTCACATGTCTAGATGTGAAAAAAAATAATTTTGACAATAATTGACAGATTTTGACATTTTTCAAAAATCTGTCTTTTTTCCTGACCCCGAACCTTATATGAAAATTAAGAAAATCTGAAAAGTACAAAAAATCAGACCAATTTTTTCTTTTTCACTTTTTTTACCATAGTTCATGCATTTCACATGTCTAGACATGAAATAAAAAATAATTTGGACAATGTCTGACAGATTTTCAAATTTGTCAAAAAAAACTTTCTCTCATCCTGAACGCGAAAACTAAAAAAATCTGAAAAGTAAGAAAAAAATCAGACCAATTTTTTTTTTCATTTTTGTTGCCATAGTTAACGCATTTCACATGTCTAGATGTGAAAAAAAATAATTTTGACAATAATTGACAGATATTGAAATTTTTCAAAAATCTGTCTTTTTTCCTGACCCCGAACCTTATATGAAAACTAAGAAAATCTGAAAAGTACAAAAAATCAGACCAATTTTTTCTTTTTCACTTTTTTTACCATAGTTCATGCATTTCACATGTCTAGATGTGAAAAAAAATAATTTTGACAATAATTGACAGATTTTGAAATTTTTCAAAAATCTGTCTTTTTTCCTGACCCCGAACCTTATATGAAAACTAAGAAAATCTGAAAAGTACAAAAAATCAGACCAATTTTTTCTTTTTCACTTTTTGACATGAAATAAAAAATAATTTGGACAATGTCTGACAGATTTTCAAATTTGTCAAAAAAATCTTTCTCTCATCCTGAACGCGAAAACTAAAAAAATCTGAAAAGTAAGAAAAAAATCAGACCAATTTTTTTTTTCATTTTTGTTGCCATAATTAACACATTTCACATGTCTAGATGTGAAAAAAAATAATTTTGACAATAATTGACAGATTTTGACATTTTTCAAAAATCTGTCTTTTTTCCTGACCCCGAACCTTATATGAAAACTAAGAAAATCTGAAAAGTACAAAAAATCAGACCAATTTTTTCTTTTTCACTTTTTTTACCATAGTTCATGCATTTCACATGTCTAGACATGAAATAAAAAATAATTTGGACAATGTCTGACAGATTTTCAAATTTGTCAAAAAAAACTTTCTCTCATCCTGAACGCGAAAACTAAAAAATCTGAAAAGTAAGAAAAAAATCAGACCAATTTTTTTTTTCATTTTTGTTGCCATAATTAACGCATTTCACATGTCTAGATGTGAAAAAAAATAATTTTGACAATAATTGACAGATATTGAAATTTTTCAAAAATCTGTCTTTTTTCCTGACCCCGAACCTTATATGAAAACTAAGAAAATCTGAAAAGTACAAAAAATCAGACCAATTTTTTCTTTTTCACTTTTTGACATGAAATAAAAAATAATTTGGACAATGTCTGACAGATTTTCAAATTTGTCAAAAAAAACTTTCTCTCATCCTGAACGCGAAAACTAAAAAAATCTGAAAAGTAAGAAAAAAATCAGACCAATTTTTTTTTTCATTTTTGTTTCCATAGTTAACGCATTTCACATGTCTAGATGTGAAAAAAAATAATTTTGACAATAATTGACAGATTTTGACATTTTTCAAAAATCTGTCTTTTTTCCTGACCCCGAACCTTATATGAAAATTAAGAAAATCTGAAAAGTACAAAAAATCAGACCAATTTTTTCTTTTTCACTTTTTTTACCATAGTTCATGCATTTCACATGTCTAGACATGAAATAAAAAATAATTTGGACAATGTCTGACAGATTTTCAAATTTGTCAAAAAAAACTTTCTCTCATCCTGAACGCGAAAACTAAAAAAATCTGAAAAGTAAGAAAAAAATCAGACCAATTTTTTTTTTCATTTTTGTTGCCATAGTTAACGCATTTCACATGTCTAGATGTGAAAAAAAATAATTTTGACAATAATTGACAGATTTTGACATTTTTCAAAAATCTATCTTTTTTCCTGACCCCGAACCTTATATGAAAACTAAGAAAATCTGAAAAGTACAAAAAATCAGACCAATTTTTTCTTTTTCACTTTTTGACATGAAATAAAAAATAATTTGGACAATGTCTGACAGATTTTCAAATTTGTCAAAAAAATCTTTCTCTCATCCTGAACGCGAAAACTAAAAAAATCTGAAAAGTAAGAAAAAAATCAGACCAATTTTTTTTTTCATTTTTGTTGCCATAATTAACACATTTCACATGTCTAGATGTGAAAAAAAATAATTTTGACAATAATTGACAGATTTTGACATTTTTCAAAAATCTGTCTTTTTTCCTGACCCCGAACCTTATATGAAAACTAAGAAAATCTGAAAAGTACAAAAAATCAGACCAATTTTTTCTTTTTCACTTTTTTTACCATAGTTCATGCATTTCACATGTCTAGACATGAAATAAAAAATAATTTGGACAATGTCTGACAGATTTTCAAATTTGTCAAAAAAAACTTTCTCTCATCCTGAACGCGAAAACTAAAAAATCTGAAAAGTAAGAAAAAAATCAGACCAATTTTTTTTTTCATTTTTGTTGCCATAATTAACGCATTTCACATGTCTAGATGTGAAAAAAAATAATTTTGACAATAATTGACAGATATTGAAATTTTTCAAAAATCTGTCTTTTTTCCTGACCCCGAACCTTATATGAAAACTAAGAAAATCTGAAAAGTACAAAAAATCAGACCAATTTTTTCTTTTTCACTTTTTGACATGAAATAAAAAATAATTTGGACAATGTCTGACAGATTTTCAAATTTGTCAAAAAAAACTTTCTCTCATCCTGAACGCGAAAACTAAAAAAATCTGAAAAGTAAGAAAAAAATCAGACCAATTTTTTTTTTCATTTTTGTTTCCATAGTTAACGCATTTCACATGTCTAGATGTGAAAAAAAATAATTTTGACAATAATTGACAGATTTTGAAATTTTTCAAAAATCTGTCTTTTTTCCTGACCCCGAACCTTATATGAAAACTAAGAAAATCTGAAAAGTACGAAAAAATCATACCAAATTTTTTTTCACTTTTTTTCCCATAGCTCATGCAATTCACATGTGTAGACACGAAATAAAAAATAATTTGGACAATGTCTGACAGATTTTGAACTTTGTAAAAAAAAACTTTCTCTCATCCAGACCGCGAAAACTAAAAAAATCTGAAAAGTAAGAAAAAAATCAGACCAATTTTTTTTTTCATTTTTGTTGCCATAGTTAACGCATTTCACATGTCTAGATGTGAAAAAAAATAATTTTGACAATAATTGACAGATTTTGACATTTTTCAAAAATCTATCTTTTTTCCTGACCCCGAACCTTATATGAAAACTAAGAAAATCTGAAAAGTACAAAAAATCAGACCAATTTTTTCTTTTTCACTTTTTTTACCATAGTTCATGCATTTCACATGTCTAGATGTGAAAAAAAATAATTTTGACAATAATTGACAGATTTTGAAATTTTTCAAAAATCTGTCTTTTTTCCTGACCCCGAACCTTATATGAAAACTAAGAAAATCTGAAAAGTACAAAAAATCAGACCAATTTTTTCTTTTTCACTTTTTTTACCATAGTTCATGCATTTCACATGTCTAGACATGAAATAAAAAATAATTTGGACAATGTCTGACAGATTTTCAAATTTGTCAAAAAAAACTTTCTCTCATCCTGAACGCGAAAACTAAAAAAATCTGAAAAGTAAGAAAAAAATCAGACCAATTTTTTTTTTTCATTTTTGTTGCCATAGTTAACGCATTTCACATGTCTAGATGTGAAATAAAAATAATTTGGACAATATCTGACAGATTTTGAAATTTGTAAAAAAATGGTTTTACTAAGTTGTTGCAAGGGAATCACAGTGTTATACCATACTTATTTCAAATTTCATGGAATAATATGCCATGCCAACAACCTTGGTAAGTATAACATTGCAATAACATTGCAATTTCATTGCCAAAAACATCCCAAGAACCTTGAAATAATTACAAAATAAAGTTACAATAACATGGCAAAATCATTCCAAGAACCTAAATCAGTTATAATTTACATTAGTGTAGGGGGCATTTCAAGAAATAAAATTATCTCCATTGTTATCTGTTCAAACTACTCACGACACCACACATGTTTGAAATAACATTATATATGTTTCATTTTGTCCAGTTATAAATGCTCACTACCAATATTCAATTTCATATGTTTGAAATGAAATTATACATTCTTCATTGTTATCTGCGCAATTTCATTGCATTAACAAGGCAAAACCATCCCATCAACCTTGTAATAAGTATAAAATGACTTTGCAATGTCACAAATGATATTGCAATGATATTGCAAGGTTATTTGCAGCATTATTCCATACTTATTTCAAGGATGCTATTATATTGTAATTATATTGCAAGGTCAGTCACAAATTCCATTTAGATTTCAAGGTTGTTGGAACGTTTTCTTTTTTGCAATTATATTCCAACCGCATTTCAATGTCCGTCTGGTGTTTTAGCCATAATGTTAAAATGTAATTTGCAAAGTTATTCCATACGTTATTGCAAGGATGTTGGTTTTGCTAAGTTATTGCAAGGTAATCACAATGTTATGCCACCTTATATAAAAGTATAGTAAGTATATAAAAACATTGCAATTTCATAACAATAACATGGCAAAAACATCCCAAGAACCTTGAAATAATTACATAATAAAGCAGTGGTAGTATGTGGCAGAGACCAGTTTTTCACCAAGGTATCAACTGGATAACAGAGAGTACTATCAGCCAATAGAACAAAATTAACCCTTTCGTGCCCGTGCCGAACATTCCATTTTTGGTGCTGGATGACCTCCTCACACAAGAAACCTTATTTCTTGAGTATAATGCATACCATCAATGGGATATGCAGTTGGCAGTGCTTCGACTTGGCCAGCTTCACTCGCGGTCCGCGGTGAAGTTAATTTGTATTTTCCCAGTGTGACGCTGCAACAACCCAAACATCCGGTAGATTGCTCAATTGAGCAGGGTGTCTCGTAAAAAGAAATGGAGCCTGGAAAACCCTACGCAGACTTCACTACAAACTTCAGCAGACTGGTTTAGAAATAATTTAATAGCCAGAAATATGCCTGCCCTGCCCTAATAAAGAAATATTTGGTTAACTGCGAGTGAATCCCGTTTGCTGCCGTAGAAGAAACGCAGGACAAATTAAACATTCTGGTTTTCTCCGAGTGCAACGATGATAGACAGACATCATTTGGACAAAATATAGAGCATATTAACCTCCGTTGCTCAGCCAAATGCTTTCCTGTTACATCCTGTTATCACGGAGTTACAGGCGATAAACGATTTTTGATGGTAACAAGTTTACTTCATTAGCGGTTTATTTTTTTGATTATTAAAGAGTGTTTTTCATTTAAAGGTTTGACTTTGTGCTTATTCAGTATTTAGAGCATTTAGTGCTCTTCCCAATCCCAGACGTTCACATTGCATGTTTGTTTGTAATGGATGCAACCGCGAGATATGCTTATCATAGGCGCCGATACCGTGGATGCTCCGTCTCTCGGGCACCCACTGAAAACATCGAGCACCCACGTGTGACAGCTTTACAGTCCCGGCTAAATTTACATTCATTTAAAATCAAACATCGCAGTTTATGTTAAATTCAGCATCTCTCATAATGTGATTGGATATGTTGCTGTCCTACTTCATAACCACCAATGAGAGCGTCTCTCGTATGAAAATTCCTGACACTTCCCACCTGAAGAATTAACGCAAGGCTTTGTCGGGTCTTCAGCCCCGAATGTTTAAAATGTATATAGCCCTGAATATCATTTTAAAAGTAGTTTGACAAAGCTTATTGTTTTGTGACACAGCTAAACACTGGTACCTCATAGAACGTCTATAACATAGCCTAGGTGGTCGCAACTCACAAAAGTAAGCAAAAGAAAGAACTCACGCAAATCTAGCCTACAACACGCAGACATCTTTATGCGCAGGGGAGAGAGCGCGCGCGCGCACTGTGCTTTATGATTGTTGCCTTCTGATGGTATCTTGCTAATTCACTGAACTGCATTAAAGTGATACAAATGGTATTGCCTTTATCTTATAACTGCGACTACCAGGCCTATGGTTTTTAAAAGTCAGATGTTCCCTGAAAAAAGACATTCGAAAATTAAGAATGTTTATTGACTTGAAAAATACACAAATTTTTGCAAACTCCCTTCATTCAACCCTTGAAGACATCGCGGTCTGGTGCGCTATGTAGATCGTTTCTCGTACCATTTAATTTCTCAGAATTTAGGTCTACTAGGCCTACAATAACGTCATCACCAAATACATCTTTTATTTTTAGTTGATCAACCACAAAGAGTGGCATAGGCCTACTGTGCACAGTGCACTGACGACTGTAGCAGATCAACGTAACCAGTTGTTGTAGATGAGAGGCAACCCCTTGTTTCAGATAGCCTGGACAACATGTTTCCTGGGAGTTGCCTACATTATTAATTAATGGTAGCCTACAATAGTTAATTTATTCGCGTAACATATTAGTTGGCTCAAAGAGTAGGGAATCAGGAATCAGGGAATCTCTGGAGAGAGTCACGCATGTGTTGCTTTTGCGGGATCGAATCCAGTTTAATGCTAGTTTTCAAAACATATATTTTTTACATGTCTTTTGTCTGAGTGGCTGTAATGTAGCCGAGCGCTCATGGCGTATGAAAAGCGACTTCAAACCGCCTAAAACAACTTGTTTGTGAATGTCTGACAACTGCTGCAGCGCATGCACGCGCAAGGAAACCAGTAGGTGGAGAAACCAGAAGGCACACAACACCGGAACGATTTTAAGGCTATTTCGCATAGACTACTCAATGGTGCTATTTCACACGCATTATAGCGACCCCCCACTCACCGGGGTTAGTGGAAGGTGTTAATAGACGATTGGCGTAGCCTACAGTGGACTAGGGCTGTCAAAATTGCTCAAAAATGACGTTCGAATATCCCCTCTAAAATAAACACATGTATTCGAATATATTGGAATATCTAGGCTATATTATTTGCGCATTATGTCAGTGATGCGCATCATGTCATCTGTTTTTAACTTTTTGTATGGTTATTGCTTGACAGGGAGGATCCCAAAGCAGCTTTCAGCCATAAGGCATTTCCTAATTCACCTGACACTGATTCACGTTGGCTGGGGGGGGGGGGGGCATCAGACATTTGTTCCCAAGGGTCTATGAATTGTTAACCCGGCCCTGCCCCCAACGAATGCAACTTTCCACCTCTGAGATAGCTGAAAAGAAGTCTAGAGGACTCCTAACTCACTAGACCTACTTACTGTAGGCTGCGCAATCCACAAGCCTGCAGTCGAGGCAGGCCTTCTGTTGAAGAATTTTAAAAAAATCCTGCGCTAACAGTAATCCTCCTACCCCCGCTACCACAGCTGTGGATAGTGTGGCATGCTCACGCTTTATGTCTCCTTCTTGCAAACTAGGCCATTTACTAGGCCATTTACGTCTTCAAAAAATAAAAACTTGCCAGATATGCCTTCATAAATTTAGGCTTCATTCAGCATTTTGTTCTTCCACTGGAAATGACTCTTCTACATTTGCTGCCTGCTGCATCCTTTCTGTTTGTATTGTTTAGAAAATGTTTGACGTCTTGAGTTAATGCATTAAACATTGTTTGCTGGTAACCAGCCACAAATAGCCTACAGATTCTTGCGTGCGTTCTTTCCAAAATATCCAAGTGCATAATTCTGCGGCATAAAGCAGATGTATTTGTGTATTGTACAGAAAAATTAAAATAACCTGTCAAGCAGTCAATTGACTACATTGCAGTCAATAAGTAGTGCAAATTATGAAACCAAAACATGGGTCATAGTTGTCTAAGCCTCTGCTGTGAGGCCAAACCCATGAACAAAGACGCATTGATATCTGCAATAGTTTTTTTTTTGGCGAAACAAGCTCACACTCAAGTCATACAGAAGGGAGAGGCAACTGGCACATTATCTCCCCACGGACCAATGGATGTACAAGTTTTCTCCTGTGCCTACGATATTTAATCCAGTGTTTTGTCAAGTTGCAAAATGCTATTCGTTTTAACGAATTTTTATGATAGTATGATCGAAGTACTTTTTGTATAGGGTACTATCTTAATTGCTTTATACTCAATACTTGACCAATGGCTATTGCATCTGTCTATTGAAAGTGAGAATGTGGCATGTAATATACTGTGTAGGCTTCATAAATTAAAATAAACAGATTGCTAATGGCCTACAAGCTGATCTGGGGGGCGTTTCCCGTACAACTACGGAGGTTAGCTTTTTACTAACAGGATGCATCGTTCAACTAACCAAAATGTAAGTTACGACTGTTTCCCAAAACTTCAGTAGACTAAGACTAAGAGACTAAGGTGGTTAATGACATTTAGTAGCACGTGAACGGGCACCTGCACATACTTCTGTGGCGCATTGCGTTAAGGCCGGCAGATGACAGCCGCCGTTTCACAGCAGTTACCAGTCCCCTGTCCAAGTAGTTTGAATCTGGATTAAGACGTTGACAACAATATTGACATCGTTGTTTACCTAAGTTTATCTTTTGTGCAGATCATATTATCAAAATAAGAATCAGCCTTCTTGGCTTGGTTTGCGTAAAACTAACAAGGACCCCCCCCCTCCATGAAAATCAAAGGCTACATATTCTCATCTGACTCGTCAAAAAGTGCGATAAAATAACCTTATTATTTATCTGCCTTTTACTTACGTGCACATTGCTGCAAATTGACTTTTAATTGATGTATTTTATGCCTTGGGCATTTTAAAATATGGATGTATGGTGGTTAGAAGTGTAAATATCAATTAAAAACCTAAATATATATATCATTATTAATTTGCAAACAAATAACTGGCGTCAGTGACGTCTTTGACATGAAGATCCCTGGAACTATGCTTCTAGCATTCTACCACAGGTCGAGAGGCGTAGTTGTAACTACACAACTTTACGATACTGGTTGCGAACGTTCATTGCTACTATGGTTTTGGGAAACACTAACGTAGTGGAACGATGCATAGGACTATGTAAGTTCCAAATATGAATGTAATTCTGCGGCATAAAGCAGATGCATTTGTTTATTGTACAGAAAAATAAAAATGACATGTCAAGCAGTCAATTGACTACATTGCAGTCAAAGAAGTAGGGCAAATTAATTTACGAAACCAAAACGTGGGTCATAGTTGTCTAAGCCTCTATTGCGTAGCCTGTTAAAAACGTCGCCAGATAGTATTAAATCGGCAACAACATTGTTTTCTACAGAAGCATACCCAAGGCTACAGATTAATTCTGAACAGTTATTTCTCTACTGGCTCAATTATCACACCACTGTTTTGATTTGCGTAGTTGCATTAACCCCAACACTGACAATAATGTAGACAGCAAATTTCGATTTCGATTTTCGTTACCACCGTGTAGTCAAGCCTTAAACCATACCCAAGTAGCCTAAATCGAGGTAATGTTTAATTATGCATGATTTATTTTGTTATTGAATTCGTAGGCTGGGATTACTCTCGGCAACAATTATGTTTTATGGTAGATCTTGCTTTTTCAGAAGGGACCGCAGGCAGAGCGACGCACAGTGGCTGAAAGTGGTAGTAAAGCTTCACGCAGCTTCACGCCGCGTAATGCGCGAATGAAGTGGTCATTTGAAAGCGATGCCCACTGTACATACCATTGTAATGAAAATAATCAGTTCTATGAAATGATGTAAAATACATATGGTAATGTTGATACAGTAATGAACAGTATTTCAAAATCCTCTCCAAAAATGTATATCCGGAATTTGTCAAAATTTAATTTCAATAAATATAAAAATGAATTTTCATCATATTTCTCTATAAGATAGAGAAAAATATATCTATATGAAATGTTCAGAGAACTGTGGGCTATTTAACAAAAAAGACTGTATCGGAATAACATTAACCTTTCAAAAGTTACGATAATTTTAGTGATCAGTGTAAAAAAAATGCAGGAAACGGGATTTAGAATGTTGAAGTCACTTTTTCACCAACAAAATAAAAGTATGCATAAAAACTAATAATCAAGTCAGAAACAATGGTTTAGATTTATTTGGTCTATAAAAATAAACCATTTATTTGTATATAAGCTACAGTCCATAAGAATGACATAAAAAAACATACTGTACCTTACCATTAATACATGAAGTCAGAGAGACATAAAATACATTTGATTACAAAAAAATAGAACTTCCTTATATAAATCAGTATAATATGAAAATGATATACATATTTAAAATGTATTATTATTTAGGAAAAGCTAGGAATCAACATCACTCAAAACTCAATGTGTTCTAAACATTTGAAAGTGGATTACATACTTAGAACAAACCTGTGGAGGATATGTGGATATACACATACATTTTCAGAATATACAATATACAATTTCACACAGTCTGCACCAACCTACGCACGGCACATAAATCTATACATTCTTCCTCCATCCCCTCATTGTCTTCAGCATTATGAGCGCAAGTTCATGAGCAGTCAGCTGGCTGGCGAGAAGGCCAGTGTAGGTCTTGTCATCCTCCATCTGAAACAACAGTGAAATCATACAAATACCTTTATTAATGTAAAAAATAAAATCACAAACTACAGATTTGTGCATGTATGCACACAAAAGAAGAGGTAGCCTAAACTATTGAAGCATCCTCAGAATATACTCGAAATATTTCTAAGTATGAAAAGTCATTTTATTACACATGATTTAGCTACCCTAAATCTGATTGCCTGGCTGGCATCAAGATAAAGACAGATTTCACCTAGTAACAAACTGCTTGAAATGCAATAATTACATTTCTGACAGAATATTTGATATCACGTCATGTTTTCTATAACTACATATTGAGAGGAGTTGTGCTTCATCTATTTCAAGTCATGCCATCTTAGAAAATGTTGACACAAAAGCACGTCTGATGTTTTGTCATTTAGAAGTTTGCAGGCTAAAATAGTTCACACTACAGATTGCACTACTACCCGAGGAAAGGCTATAAGTTAATTACATTTCTGACAGAATATGTGATTTCACCTCTTATTTTCTAGAACTACATATTGAGAGGAGTAAAAATATTGCTAAACTTATTTCACGTAACGCAACATGAAACGCGGCGCCCATTGATTTATTCAGCTTTGGTTTCCTATACTGTCTTGCCAATATAATGCTTACTTAACAAGCAAATTGGTACTAGAAAACAAACTTAGGTTAGAAAAGCTTAGAAAAACCTGTAAGCTTTTAGAAATCTAAAATGCTTTTAAATGAAACTGTCAAATGAAAATAACTGACATAAAAAGCAAACGAGAATATTGCAAGCAGTTCAGAATTATACAGCTAGCTAGCAGAACAGTACAGTACATTTTCATGCAATGAAAATGCAAGAAGCCTAGGTAGAATAGTACAGTACATTTTCATGCAATGGACTATTATGTTCTTCTCTGTTCTTCTCTTTATTATTCTTTTTCCGATCAAAGTCTAATGCGATGGAAACCGCTTGTCTTGAAACGGACTTTTTGAGATATTTATGATAAAAAAAGAGCAATAAATTCCGCCATGGCGGCAACCTTTTGCATTATGACCATGACCTGCAGCTGAAAGCGATCAACCGCTGCAATCTGGAGCTGTGAATCTTTTTAACTTTATGGTCTGACCAGCCTACCATGATTCCCATTTTATTTGCACGTAAAACTCTCCTTAAGAAGCATATTTCTAATTACAGACAGGTTTTTGGTATTGACTCATTAATCTCGTCAAACATTATCTTATGTGAAATGTTAGGTCACACATAGCCAAACTAACGTTATAACGTTAGGGAAATGGTTAACGTTAGCACTTTGCTACCCTATCCGTTAAAATTCATTATGTGAGGAAACCCACTTAATAAACGTCAACTTTAAAGTGACTGGTTTTTAGCTGTAGATTTCGATAACGTTAGCTAACCACAACCAAACCTAACGTAGCTCCCAGCTAAGAATGTGCTCAGCATCGTTTTAACTAATGTTAACGTTAACCAGATAAAGTACGAATACTATGGCTCTGGGTCGATTAACTACACCTGTGGGAAAGGGTGTATTTAAACCTGATGATAGTCATGAATATGCTACTGTCTAAGAAAAGGACCGTATGCCCAAAGTCTGCCACACTACTAACGTGTTGTCAATATAGACTACAGAGTATGTTTACTTGGACTACTACTACTAATTTCTTTATTATTCTGGCCTATAAATTAAAGCACAGCCTGGCACATGAATCAAGTTTCCAGTTGTAGTACATCCTAAAAGTACATCGTAATATCTAGAAAAAAAGTTCCTGATGTTAAAGCTAATAGCGTAGTTGGTTATCAACATACTAAGAATGGTCCACGGAATTATCCGGAGTAAAATGCACTTTAGATCAATTGACGGATGATTGGGAGTACATACGTTGAGTTGACATCAAAATTCTTACAGGTGATCTAGTATTGTGTTCTCACCAATCTAATATTGACCATCAAATGTCCAATTGCCCTCATTTAGGCATTCAAAAAGGCATTCGAACAGTTTGATAATGTTGGAGGTTATTGTGCAGTATATAATATAAGGAAATATAGGATAGTAAATTTGATCATACAGTTTTGAATGTTAAAAGTGAATAAACGTTTTTGGGAGATGGATAAACTCTAATAAGAGGTGGGTAGGCCTAAACTCTATTTCTAAAATGTCAGAGGTGGATAAACTGCGTTTACTCGCGTTTAGCCTCCCCTACATCCTAATTTGCACTCATAGGCCTACTCCCAACTTCGTAACAGAAAGGTAATATTTGACTGTAAGCTATACATATTTTATATCATATATAGCCTAAAAACCAAGGGACGGAAGTTATCCTCTGAAAGCAGGGCATCTTCATTTTTAGTGTTGCGTCGGAGTTAATGTAGGATATAAAGGTAAGCCTAAAGCAAACAATAAAGGACAATGTTTAAGCCATTGGACATTATTGAAAGAAAATGATCGCAAAGATATGCAGAATGAATGAAAAATGACCGGCGAACTAGGCTACTTTTTCAGCAAAAATATAGCCTACACTAAAAGAAACGTTAAGCCTATATGACACATCACGCTTATAATTTAGTCCTCTGTTTTGTAGGCTAAATCAGCATATTACCCCAGGGTCATATTGGAAACGTAGGTGTTTCCTTCCTATGCTAGGTCTACCCTTTTTTTTCTACAAAGTAGGCCTAGCTTACTTACAAACATACGAAATGTTGATTATTGACATTACTGCAAGCAGAAGGAATGAAAGGAAGCAGAGGACAATGAACATGGATGCATACGATCTCTTTCCAGAAAGCTTTGCTGGAAAAAACATAATTAGGTAAGCTATTCGATCTGATGCATATAGGCTAGTTGTAACATCAGATGGCATAGGCTAGGCCTATACAATGTTTTCAATATATAATTTTACATAAGCTACATCTTTTAGGCCATTGATTTCATTAAAACATATGCTAATGATAAACACAAGGGTGTAAACACAAGGTGGAGACCTAAAACAATCCGGCTGAGCACAAGTTGACGTTCATTTGTGATTTATAATGGGCACATCTGGAAGGGTGGCGTACGCACGTTTTCTCTGAATCACACGTGCGATCATTTCAGTGGCCTAATTACAGAAAAATATCCTTGTCCTTATCCTATCTTAAATTAAGTTTCATAGATAGGTAAAAAAAATCCTATATTCCTATGATAGAAGCAGTTCCTAAACTCATGGCTGTGTCCTATCTTATCTCAGAATTTACACGAGACTGTGTCTGTATCTATGATCTATACTGTGCCTGTATCTATGATTAAAATGTCAGATTACAAAGATGGTATTCTAAAGAATCTTTGACAGTTGGATGCTCAAGATGGACAAACCATAATATCAGAGAAATAGGCCTTGGGTTAAGCCTATGTAGGATGCAAGAGAGTGTGTCAATATTTATTTATTTGCTGTATAGGATGAAAAACAAAAAACATTAATTATATTAATAATAATATAAAATAAATATAAATAATAAAAGGTCTAATATTCTGTAATAAAGATTAATATTTATTTGTTATAAATGTTGTAAATGATTAAAACACATAGCTTATAGGCCTACATTTTTAAGTTTTCACTTAACTAATTTTGTGGAAAAAAAAACGTTATGATGTCCCTAACAGTCATGTTCATCATTTTGTCATAGGCTAAGCAACAATACTGTTGCAGTCAGTTTGGCAGTTATTTTGCATTTAGGACAAGGTATGTGCCATCCTAAGTTATGATTCCTAAGTTAGGAAATACTTGAGTTAGGATGGTTCTGTAATGACCAAATTCCTATCTTAAGATAGGATTTTTTCCTAAATGCAGTTAGGAAACATACTTCTGAATACATACTTCAATACTTCTAATGAGGACCCAGATCAGACCAGTGTGGTGATAACAGTGTATTTATGTGTGTGCCTGTCTGTTTGTACACCTGCCAACTTTTTATGATTGGTTGCGGATACAAAGAAAGTGTCCATATTTATTTTGCACTACGTCATGCAAGAAATAATGCAGAAAACTTTCCAACACATGATATGTTTCCTATCACCAACACGGTACAGCATGAAACGTTAGAACTTAACTTTTAGTGAATTTAGGAGAAATATTAAGGCGCGAGTAGACAAAAGGTAATGAAATAAACACCTAAATGTGTAAATCAGATTTGTTGTTGTAGTAGTGTGAAAGAATACATGCCAAGGTTAATTAGCCAAAAATGTCGAAATTGACCAGTGCATAAAAAAACGATGTTTTTACTTGTCGTGTCTCGCATTAACTGGAACGTTAACGTAATTACAGACGTGACAGATATTGACGCTCTGGTTTAAGTTTACATCAGGTCACGTTCCACAGGTGTATAAAATACAGCACCTAGAATTATGAATGCAGACTGCATTGATTTATTACATTGTATGTAATAGCTTCTACCATTCACATTTGAGTTAAAGCTAACAAATATGCTCCTGTTTTTATTTAACCCATTTGTTAACGTTGTACACCGCTTGTTTGTGTATCAAATAGGCCATCGTTTTCATACGTTTTCATTCGACGCTGTTGCTTCTTATGTAGCCGAAGTAAACACTATCACGGTATGCTATCATATAGTTTGTCTATTGATGGGTTTTATTAGATCCCTTTCCACACGTGCCTAGATTATGAATGTATGGTGCTTAATTAATACTCCTATGATGGAACTTATGAAAGCCATGAATAGGGTACTCTTACGAAATGGACCATATAACCAAAGTCTTGTTAAAACAATAATACAAAAAAACAGCATACAGAAGTTGAGCTATAACGTTTGTGTTGTCTACATAGGCTACAATAGTATGGCATACTTGGCCTACTCATTTCTGCCTTCATTCTGGCCTACATTAAAGCGTAACCTGTCATGTGAATCATCTTTCCTAGTTGTAGTACAATGGAGGAAAAATGTGGCTGTATGTGGTACTATACGAAACATATAAGGTCAATTCCCTTATATTCAGTCAACGGAAATGGTTACCACTTAAGCAATAATGGCTTTGCGAAATACACCCCCTGCCTGAGATCATAGATCAGCAACATCAGGACAGAAATAGGCTAATACAGTCCTCCAAGGCCTTGTGACTGAGGGAAAAGGGGCTCAGTCAAGTCGATTGGTCGCTTGCCCTTTGTGGTGTTGTTCATAGGCTGCTGTTGAAAATATGTGCATCATATGCACACTGCCGGGCAATCTCGTTACATTGAGAATGCGCATTTTGTTGTCCCAAACCATTTGACAGTTTATAAAGCTGTAATAAAAACAGTAATGTTGTTATTACTTAGAAACAGTGATGTTATTTATATTATTGCATAACGTCTGCACGTTTGACATATTGACCGTTAAAGTCAGTTGTGATATTAATTATGTATACCGCATAAATGCCTTTTGCCTTAGTGCATATTTGTTATGTTTAGGCAGACCAAATATCAGGTGATATATAGCCTTATGTTGATTCGTAAAGGCGCACGGTGCCATGGAAAATGAGTGGAATGTGCAAGTACACCTCGCTAAAGCCTGCGGGAAGGCGCAAGTACACCTCGCTTGCAGCCCACTATTCCAAGCACCCCAGGCATTTAGCTATATCGTTGGGGTGAAGTACAGCGTTGTAATGTTCTATTCGCGACAATTGATTGATTGATTTAATTTCATTAACACAGTAACACCTGACACGTCATGCAGGTCTCAAAACACAGCAGAGACTCACCCAAATAAGTAAACTGTTAATGCATTAAATAATTATATACATAATGTCTAACATCTTCATGCTCTGACTAGTATATATCAGGCTCTTCCGGGAACATCTGTTCCACATATGAATGTATCTTTAGCCAGTATGCTAGGCCTACATTAGTAGCCTAAACAACGTCAAGAATAGTGCCTATGAAGGAGCTTTTGTCTGTATTGTTGGTGTAGGGATTTTTATTTACCACCAGATGGCGTTGTGGAGTAGTGTGTCAAAAGCTTCGAAGCATCAAACCAGTTTGGCTGTAGAAGCGCCCCTGTTTCAAAAACCTCGCTCGGCACATCCCTACAAAATGGTATGATGCTATATCCTATTGCAACTACAGTGAGCATATTTTGTCATTCATTTTAGAAACGCCAGGTTTAGAACCAGTAGGTTATGAAAGTTAATAACAATGAAGTTACTCAAACGTGTTTCATTTTCTTCTCGTCAGACATTTCCCATTCTAGAGCAGATGGTTCTGTACAACCTCTCCTAAACTGGTATTCCGCAAGATGCAGCACGGAAATAGGAAGAGGCCACTCAATGACTTCTGATACAAAGACTTCAAATGGTAGGAATATTCCATCTTTAGTGTTTTGCTACCCCTTCCGTAATTTTTACGCTTTCAAATGACCCATTGTCAGTCTTCAAATCAGAATCAGGCTGTTCTAACAAGCAAGACGGTGGCATTCCAAATCAAACCATTGTAAAAATAGTCGTTGAAAATATTGTGTAAATATGATGTAGTTTTTCCTCATGCTATATGTGTGTGTGTTTTAATGTACGCAAATTGGCAGTGAAAGTGGGTTCTCTTATCAACAAAAGGGGAAAGAGTTAAAGTAAAACTTGTTTAATTGAACGAAAAATGTGTGTATGATGATTTCTGTTTAAAAAAATATATGTGTATAAATAAATAGTGTATTTCCACTGAAGTGTCTAATATATTTTAGTTTTATATTGTGTTTTCAATGCAAATTATAGGACAGCACTCAAAAAATCCTCCATAGAAATGCATGGGGCTAGTTTGTAACGCCAATATGGCCGTTGTCTATACATATCCCACCCCTTCCTCGGCAAAACTTCTACATGTGAATACATTGAGCCAAATATGTTGTGTGATGTGAAGACATCGTGCCAATCATGTGTTGTGAACTTGCCGCTGGAGCAAGATTGGTGTCGTGAAGGGTGTCGTGAAGGGAGCACGCACATTTCTGCCAAATAGGATGCCCGATGAGTGCCAAAAAAGCGTTGCAATATGGCCGTTAAGTGGAGGGACTTACCTAAAATGACTTTGGGTATACTGCGTATAGTCCTGCATATCACGTAGACTACTGAACAAGGGATTTTCTGTGTATGGATGTTGACGGGTTCTTGGCCCCTCAGTGTATAATGTGGTCCCTTTGTGACCCCTGTCTCAGAAAAATCCTAGAACCGCCACTGCTGTCAATTATACCATTTTATGCAAAAAATACAAACACATTAATTTGGAATTATCCATATAATAATGACAAGGAATAAAAGGGGTTTACCTCTGAATTAATTCCAGAGTGCAGGCTGACTCAACTTGATAATGAAGGTTGAATATGTAGTAGATTGCAAACACAGCTGCAAGTCCCGTGGCAAATGTTGGTGTGATGCCCTCAGAGATTAACACGGCCCTCATGGCCTTCAACATGGGAATGCATTTTACCTTGTGAAAACGTTTGTAAACTCGAGATAAATGGCCAATATGATATATATAAATGAATCTAAATGAAATGTATGTATACCAGGCAGTATCAGGCGAGGACTTGCAGGAAGACTGAGAGTTGTCTCAACGTCAGCTGCAGTAGCAGACATCTGTAGGGAACAAAAGTACATCATGCCTACCATAATAAGCTTTTAAAGAAGAAAAGATATAAACACACTACAGGTCGTTGAGAGTAACCTATGCCAATGGGGTAGGTTTCTGAAGTAGCTACAGTCAAAATGCTAAATAGATTTGGCATTCCAAATTTAATGGGTAACCATTTGTACAGGTCTTTCTACTGCATATGTCTAAAACGTAGCATGAACCCTTTTGTACCCCTGAAGTAATCTGTGATTGCTCTTCCACATTCCTCCATACTGAGTTCCAAGCTACGAGGCACATTGATGTCTGTGAGCAGCTCAAAATGGGCATATACATATATCTTGGCGTGAAAAGAAAAGGCTATTTTCTTTTGAATTACATCAACAATTACTTCTGATTACATCATTGTAGTCATCTGAGAAAAACTGTGTGCCCCTCTCCACGGAAACACATGGAGGGAGGAAGGTACCAGCACTCAGAAAAGCCTGATGTCTCTCTGCAAGAGTAGAACATGGATTCTTAAAATTGCCAAATTTTTTCAAACACTGCTTAAAATATGTGTGTTTGCTCTGAAATCTTAAAGTCCATAGGCGAATAAGTGGCCCATATTGGAGAATGCGCTCAGGATAATGACTTTAGTGGGTTGTCAGGAAAGGTTTAGATTCGGCAATTCATCAATCAGAACTCTTAGGTATGCTATCTGGCCAACAGCCATACTTTGGTTGTCACCTGGATTTTGTACTTTGTCTCAAAACAGGCAACATTCTCAGAAAATTCCAATTCTGCACAGCATGTCCCCTGGATTAACCTCACACGGTTTGTCATTAGCATCCCTACCAAGATACTTGAACTGATTTATTCGTCGAATAACTCAAGGTAGCTAAACATTTTAGCCTTCAAAAAGATCGTGGCCAAGACATGGAGTCAACCCTGACTGGAGTATTTGAGTGTATTAAACACAGAGTCAAATTTTAACACCTCCACTAGATGTAAGACTGCCCTTCACTGCTCATTGTATGACTGCATTGTATGACTGCACTGTGCGTTTTGTGACCTGGATAAGAGGATCTGCATGGAACGCTTCTCTGCTGATATCACAATATCTGCAGAAGTGTGAACTCCTGCTGAAGTTCTCCACAAAGTCTTCTATGCTATGTGAACCCAGGTTGTCACCTGAGTTCTCTTGTAGACCTTTCCATTAGAAAGATTGAGCTCAAGATCTTTAAGGTCATTGACGAGGGTTCCCATATCCAAGTCTTGACCAAAATACTTAAAATCGTGATCAGAGAAGAACAAGTTGCATTTGATCAGTGCTGGATCTGTTATGTGGCATTAAATCTGCAAGCGTTAGATACACCACAAATATCTTGTTTTTTCTTTCCAGATCCTAGTGGGTCAAATGCATCCTGATACAGGATCAAGCTCAGTGATGCTCAGTCTGGAAGAGCACATTCTCAGCCATGTTTTTGCCATCCCACACATGCTTATATTGTTCATGCACTGATTGGTAATGGAATAGAGAATTAATTGTCTGTTTAATAGGAACATACTGTGCAAAACACTCTTTACCTGACTCATTCTGACCTAGACAGATTTGAACTGGCTTCAACATAGTTGAAGCTGTTCTTGAAAACTGTTTTTCTAACTTAACTCTAACTTTTTTTAACTTAAAATGGTTGGCAGATCCCTCAGACTTATTTGCTGGTTTACTGTGTCTATTTTTCGATGCTTTGTACAATATCAAGCAAGAAAGGGCCAAGCAAATGAGATTAATATTTTGGCACGACAGTCTATGGGATTTGCCATTCTGAGTAGAATACCATTTCGGCCATACAGTGATGGTGGTGAGCGACAAAGACACAGGGGATACCAAGCATTATGGTGGTGCTCAACATGCTTCCTCGTCAACTCAACAGCTTAGCTACGCCGCCACTCCTACGGCGTCGTGACCATTTTATTGTTCTGCGTCGGGTTGCTTTGCAGTGCCTGTCTCTGCGTCGCTCACCACCGAAAAACAATAGAGACTGACCAAAACGGTACTCAGAATGGCAAACCCATTGACTGTCGTATCAAAATATTAATCTTATTGTACAAAGTATCGAGAACTAGACACAGAAAAATCTATTGACCTAGTTATTGTAACCAGCAAATAAGACTGAGGTTAAGTTTAAGTTATGGTAGCAAACTATGGCTAAAACATCAGAAGGACTTTGAAATAAGGTTGGGATTCCAACAACCCTGTAAGAAGTATGTAATAATATTGCAAATAACATTGCAATATCATTGCAATAATATGGTAAAAACATTCCAAGAACCTTGAAATCAGTATGGTTTAACCCATGGCTATACCCCATAGCGGCCGTTCTATATTCTCCTGTAAAGGCCACGGCCGGCCGCAATTCTTAAAGAGACATCTGCTACAGTACAACTTTCATACATGAAATTATACAGCGTTACGTACGATAAACACCAGACTTTTATTTTATCACACTTAACCCTTAAAGGAGTACCGTCACAGTGTGACAGGAATGTTGAGAAATGAACGTTCTAAAGAATATCTGGGTTCATTGAATTCAACATAGAATTTTAGAACCTTCAATTGTTGCGGAACTTCAAAACCCTTTAAGGGTTAAATGGCTAGGTCGCTATTGACATTTCTCCGGTATTTTTAGTTTAGCCTGTTGACTGACTTACGGCAGTGGTGGTTCTAGGATTTTTCTGAGACAGGGGCCACAAAGGGACAAGAACCGGTCAACATCTATACACATAAAAATCCCTTGTTCAGTAAGGCAGAGGCACGTAGTCTACATGATATGCAGGACTATACGAAGTATACCCAAAGTCCTTTTAGGCAAGTCCCTCCACTCAACTGCCATATTGCAACGCTTTTAGGGCACTCATACTATTCGGCAGAATTGTGCGTGTCCAAGGCTTCACGACACCAATCTTGCTCCAGCGGCAAGTTCACAACACATGATTGGCTCAATGTATTCACATGTCGAATTTTTGCCGAGGAAGGGGTGAGATATATGTAGATAACGGCCATATTGGCGTTACAAACTAGCCCCATGCATTTCTATGCTGTGTTTCCTCATTAGAAAGTCTCTGGTATACCCACTTAAAAACCATCACCATCTCAGTATACCCACTTAAAACAGACAAGGATAGGTATTAATATTTGGGGTTGATCACAGTATACCCACTACAGATAACTAGACTACATCACAGCAGTAATGTGTTTACATTTCACAACATTTCACTTGTTCAAATACTTGAATGGTAAATGCTAAAAAAAACAAACAATTTTCCCATTTATTTATAATGTGCATTGAAAACACAATATAAAACTAAAATATTATAGACACTTCATTGGAAATACATTTTTAAACACAAATCATACATCATCATACACACATTTTTCGTTCAATTAAACAAGTTTTACTTTAACTCTTTCCCCTTTTGTTGATAAGAGAAACTACTTTCACTGCCAGTTTGCGTACATTAAAATAAACACACACGCACAGTCCACACATACGAGCACGACACAGGAGCAACAACTACATCATATTTACACAATTTTTTCAACAACTATTTTTACAATAGTTTGATATGGAATGGTCTTTGAAGCCACCGTCTTGCTTAAAGTTAGAAAAGCCTGATTCTGATTTGAAGACTGACAATGGGTCATTTGAAAGAGAAAAAAATACGGAAGGGGACACTAAAACACTAAAGATGGAATATTCCTACCATTTGAAGTCTTTGTATCATGTCATTGAGTGGCCTCTTCCTATTTCCGTGCTTAAGTTGTACAGCACCATCTGCTCTAGAAAGGGAAATGTCTGGAGAGAAGAAAATTAAACAAGTTTGAGAAACTTAATTGTTATTAACTTTCATAACCCACTGTCAGCTTTGCGTTTCTAAAATGAATGACAAAATATGCTCACTGTAGTGGCAATAGGAAATAGCATCATACCATTAGGAGCAGCTATGCTTGGTGACTGGTGGTTCTGAAGACTGTGGGTTGAAGTCACCAGCTCCTGCGCCATCCCAGTCTGTAGGTGAAACACCAATGCGTGTCACAAAATCCATGCTTGTATTCAGCATGTCGTCTGGCAACTGTTAAACCAGTTATTGTTTTTTTTTTTAAATCATATAAAGCTTGAGCGAATAGAGTAGAAAATGTAAACAATTTATCTCAATGAAACTCTCCTTGTCCTAACACTTTGAGACAGAATTTATGCGAAGCCCATGAATTAAATAAACTCAGAATAGTGAATAACTTTGCAATGATAGCTCACATTAATTACAATGCGTTAGCTATTAGGCATGTATTCTCATGTTCATGTAAGCAGCTGCCAAACTTTTTCCTCATGCAAAAAAAATCGAACGTTATTTACATTAGGTAAGGTGCACAAGCGCATGTAATATTATTAATTTCGGACCCCAAACAAACAGGATGTCCATTTCTCTGCATTTCATATAACACCATTTTAAACACTTCATACATTACCTTACATACAATCTATCAGCATGATAACAATAAATAATAATAAAACTTCAACTCAAGTAACCTAAAGTTAAGTTAATGTTAACAGTTCACTGCCTAAGTCAGTTAACAGTTCACTGCAAGCTTCGTCATTTAATTGAAAAACTTAACATATTGGGATGGCGAAAAATAACGTCCCTTTTACATAATGATGATAATCAACAGAGAGATTTGTGACTCACCAAGAAATTTCTGTGGAGGATGAAAGGCTGCAATCGCTTCTTCATGTTAGATTTTAGCTGATACTTAGCCAAATGTATCGGTTCTTCACGTTAGCTGATACTTCCGTTAGCCAAATATATCCTTTCTTCACATTAGCCCTTACAAGCCCGACAGTTCTAATTTCGCTAAAATTTTCACGATGACCAATCATCTAATATCTAAGCTGTCCAATGACTGAAATCTGAAATCTTCCCCGTAATGCTGACAACATAAGCATCAATTTGATATGATTGGTTAATGGGTTTATGGCGCGAAATGTTTTGGATACTTGAAGATGAGTTATGAAAAAAACTTTTCACTTCAGTCGTACATTTTAACAAGGACCGCCAGATGCCACCTGCACTTCGTTGGAGTTTATTTCGTCTGGAAACCACACAGCTGAATAAACTGAGGTAATATATATTTTACATCTTTTATAGTTCTGGTTAATCTTAATTTGTAGTCATAAAATCATGTTATTTGACAGTAATATGCTTTCTCATCAGCGTCAACATTATGGCATAGCGGGGGCTAAGTGCATCGTCATGTAACTTTAGCCAGCTGCATTACTCTGAACTGCTTGCAGTATTCTCGTTTGCTTTTTATATCAGTTATTTTCATTTGACAATTTCATTTAAAAACCTGTTAGTATATAACCTGTAAGTAAGTTTGTTTTCTAGTACCAATTTGCTTGCTAGGCAAGCATTATATTGGCAAGTCAGTATAGCATACAAAAGCTGAATAAATCAATGGGCGCCGCGTTTCTAAGTTGCGTTCTCTTACATGAAATAAGTTGAGCGATATTTTTACTCCTTTCAATATGTAGTTGTAGAAAACAAGATGTGAAATCACGGATTCTGTCAGAAATGTAGTGCTAATTAACGTATTGCCTCTCATCGGGGTTGTTACCTCGCTAGGCAGTTTGTAGTGAACTGTTTTACCTTGATTCTAAATGACAAACATTAGACGTGCTTGTCTCAACATTTTCTAAGATGGCATGACTTGATATTCTACTCTTCTCACAATATGTAGTTTTATAGCAAACATGATGTGAAATCACATATTATTTCAGAAATGTCATTATTGCATTTAAGCAGTTAGTTACTAGGTGAAATGTAATCTGTCTTTATCTTAATGCCAGCCAGGCAATCAGATTTAGGGTAGCTAAACCCATGTGTAATAAAATGACTTTTCATACTTCTAAAGATTCTAAATATTTTTGAGTTACTCAAAATGCTTCAATAGTTTAGGCTACCTCTTCCTGTGTATGTATATGCACACACGCACACATCTGTAGTTTTGTGATTTTATTTTTTTAATTAATAAATGTATTACATTTGTATGATTTTACTGTTGTTTAGGATGGAGGATGACAAGACCTACACAGACCTCCTTGCAGGCCTGAAGAGGTAGCTGACTGCTGATGAGCTTGCGCTCACAATGTTGAAGACCATGTGAGGATGTAGGAAGAAGGTATAGATTTAGGTGACGTGCGTAGGGTGATGTAGACTGCCACTAAAACACTGTGAAATAGACTTATTATGTTGATTCATATGTGGTTTTACAAACCGGAACGGGTGGGAGGTTGTGCTTAGTAGGCCGTTGTATGCAAACACACAGTGCAGGGGCATGGGACGAAGAGACCCCAGAAGAGTTTCACAGTTTTCTGGGATTGATCATTGACATGGGACTTCACTTCCCTCCCTAATAATATCCATTGCTACTGGGGAACCAAGTCTCTGAAGGGATCAGGGAGCGTTGACCAAATGAGAAATACATATTGTGTACACTTGTGTACAGTAGTTTCTTATTATTTCAAGTTTGGCAATGCAGAATGTTGAACCTAGGTTTGGTAGCTACAGCCAGAAAGATTTTGGCGAAAATCTACCACAACAGCTGGCAGGCATTTCCGTCGAAATTTCAGCCTCGCCTTCAGCTGCTCTAACTACTACTCTGTCATCTTTTCATCAAGTACATATTCCTGTACAGCAGCAGCCAAAGAAAAATTGTTGGCTTTGTTATAAAAACAATACATAATAACACTAAAGTAGCTTGTATGGCCTGGAGTTTAGCGGTAGGTGACTGCTTTTTTGGTAAACAAAATTGCTGTCAGATTTGGCATTCTACAAAAGGGGATGCGTTTCGTTATGTTATAGGTCCTCTGTGTTTAACCTTCAGGTTCCCCACCCCACCTTTCCCTATCCTCCTCTGTGTGTGTGTGTGTGTGTGTGTGTGAGTTTGTGTTTATATGTGTGTATGTGTTTATTCTCAACAGGCTTGTTCTATGTAATCCACTTTCAAATGTTTATAGACACATTGATTTTTGAGTGATGTTGAAGTTGATTGTATTCCTAGCTTTTCATAAATAATACATTTTATAGATGTATATCATTTTCATATTACACTAATTTATATAAGGAAGTTGTATCTGTTGAATCAAATGTATTCTATGTCTTCAGAATTGATCTTCAATAAATATACAGTATACTTCCTGTATTACTGGTAAGGTACATGTTTTTCTTTTATATATCATTATTATTGACTGTAGCATTTGCTTATATACAAATAAATTGTTTATTCTTATGGACCAAATAAATCTAAACCATTGTGTCTGACTTCATTATTACTTTTTATGCATACTTTTATGTTTTGGTGAGAAAGAGAATGTGAATTCTGTCAACATTCTAAATCCCGTTTCCTGCATTTTTTTACACTTATCACTTAATTTGTCATAACTTTTGAAAGGTTAATGATATTCCAATTCAGTATTTTTTGTTAAATAGCCCACAACTTGCTGAACATGTCATACACTCTCTCTGAACATGTCATACACTCTCTCTATCTCATATTCTCTATCTCATATCTCATATGATGAAAAATTGAATGAAATTCAATTTTAACGAATTTCGGTATACATTTGGAGAGGATTTTCAAAGACTGTTCATTACTATATCAACATTACCATGTGTATTTTACATCATTTGATAGAACTGACCCTTCTGATTACAATGGTATGTATATCCCATTGATGGTATGTATTATACTCAAGAAATAAGTTTTTTTGTGTAAGGAGGTCATCCAGCACCAAAAATGGAATGTTCGGCACGGGCACGAAAGGGTTAACAGAGACACACAAGCCAAATGTATTCTTTCCTTTACAGTTCACTGTGTGCTTTAGCTTTCAGGCTTCATAGGTGCATTACGGCCACCAGTTGTTTGGAAGGTGCATCTCTGATCGTCGTTCTCAACAAGTTTGACACCTATTGATGATTGACGGTAAAGGGTCCAGTCAGGGGCCAATGAGATTTCAGATGGGTCCGAGCCCCTTTGGCCTTGCCCCTAAAATCGCCCCTGATTGACAGATTTTTAAATTTGTTAAAAACTCTGTCTCTCATCCTGACCGCGAAAACTGAAAAAATCTGAAAAGTAAGACAAAAATCACTTTTTCACTTTTTTTGCGATAGTTCATCCATTTCACATATCTACACATGAAATAAAAAATAAATTGGACAACATCTGACAGATTTTTAAATTTAAAAAAAAAAACTCTCATCCTGACCGCGAAAACTAAAAAAATCTGAAAAGTAAGAAAAAAATCAGACCATTTTTTTTTTTCATTTTTGTTGCCATAATTAATGCATTTCTTATGTGTAGATGTGAAATAAAAATAATTTGGACAATAATTGACAGATTTTGAAATTTGTCTAAAATCTCACTAGGAACCAATATGTAAGATTGTGGCCAAAACTGGTATTGCAATCACTTTCAAAATACTGAAGAGCGGTGTATCCCCTCCTCCTCCCCCTGACTCGAGGTTGCACACGCGGATGGTGAAACACTACTGACTTCGTGATTAGTAGATAGATGGAGGGTGGCGCATCAGTTCAAAACACAACTTGACATGACAAAACACAACATCAACAACAGTTGAGGACTGCAACTTCACTTTTTAAATGACAATATCCTGGTTGGACGACTGAAATAAAAAATAATTTGGACAATATCTGACCGATTTTCAAATTTGCAAAAAAAAAACTTTCTCTCATCCTGACGGCGAAAATAAAAAAAAATCTGAAAAGTCAGAAAAAAATCAGACCATTTTTTTTTCATTTTTGTTGCCATAATTAATGCATTTCACATATCTAGATGTGAAATTAAAATAATTTGGACAATAATTGACAGATTTCGAAATTTGTCTAAAATCTCACTTTTTTCCTGAACCAGGACCTTAAAGGAACCATATGTAAGATTGTGGCCAAAACTGGTACTGCAATCACTTTCAAAATACTGAAGAGCGGTGTATCCCCTCCCCCTCCCCCTGACTCGAGGTTGCACACGCGGATGGTGAAACACTACTGACTTCGTGATTAGTAGATAGATGGAGGTTGGCGCATCAGTTCAAAACACAACATGACATGACAAAACACATCAACAACAGTTGAGGGCTGCAACTTCACTTTTTAAATGACAATATCCTGGTTGGACGTCTGAAATAAAAAATAATTTGGACAATATCTGACCGATTTTCAAATTTGCAAAAAAAAAACTTTCTCTCATCCTGACGGCGAAAATAAAAAAAAATCTGAAAAGTCAGAAAAAAATCAGACCATTTTTTTTTCATTTTTGTTGCCATAATTAATGCATTTCACATATCTAGATGTGAAATTAAAATAATTTGGACAATAATTGACAGATTTCGAAATTTGTCTAAAATCTCACTTTTTTCCTGAACCAGGACCTTAAAGGAACCATATGTAAGATTGTGGCCAAAACTGGTACTGCAATCACTTTCAAAATACTGAAGAGCGGTGTATCCCCTCCCCCTCCCCCTGACTCGAGGTTGCACACGCGGATGGTGAAACACTACTGACTTCGTGATTAGTAGATAGATGGAGGTTGGCGCATCAGTTCAAAACACAACATGACATGACAAAACACATCAACAACAGTTGAGGGCTGCAACTTCACTTTTTAAATGACAATATCCTGGTTGGACGTCTGAAATAAAAAATAATTTGGACAATATCTGACCGATTTTCAAATTTGCAAAAAAAAAACTTTCTCTCATCCTGACGGCGAAAATAAAAAAAAATCTGAAAAGTCAGAAAAAAATCAGACCATTTTTTTTTCATTTTTGTTGCCATAATTAATGCATTTCACATATCTAGATGTGAAATTAAAATAATTTGGACAATAATTGACAGATTTTGAAATTTGTCTAAAATCTCACTAGGAACCATATGTAAGATTGTGGCCAAAACTGGTACTGCAATCACTTTCAAAATACTGAAGAGCGGTGTATCCCCTCCCCCTCCCCCTGACTCGAGGTTGCACACGCGGATGGTGAAACACTACTGACTTCGTGATTAGTAGATAGATGGAGGTTGGCGCATCAGTTCAAAACACAACATGACATGACAAAACACATCAACAACAGTTGAGGGCTGCAACTTCACTTTTTAAATGACAATATCCTGGTTGGACGACTGAAATAAAAAATAATTTGGACAATATCTGACCGATTTTCAAATTTGCAAAAAAAAAACTTTCTCTCATCCTGACAGCGAAAATAAAAAAAAATCTGAAAAGTCAGAAAAAAATCAGACCATTTTTTTTTCATTTTTGTTGCCATAATTAATGCATTTCACATATCTAGATGTGAAATTAAAATAATTTGGACAATAATTGACAGATTTCGAAATTTGTCTAAAATCTCACTTTTTTCCTGAACCCGGACCTTAAAGGAACCATATGTAAGATTGTGGCCAAAACTGGTACTGCAATCACTTTCAAAATACTGAAGAGCGGTGTATCCCCTCCCCCTCCCCCTGACTCGAGGTTGCACACGCGGATGGTGAAACACTACTGACTTCGTGATTAGTAGATAGATGGAGGGTGGCGCATCAGTTCAAAACACAACATGACATGACAAAACACATCAACAACAGTTGAGGGCTGCAACTTCACTTTTTAAATGACAATATCCTGGTTGGACTACTGAAATAAAAAATAATTTGGACAATATCTGACCGATTTTCAAATTTGCAAAAAAAAAACTTTCTCTCATCCTGACGGCGAAAATTAAAAAAAATCTGAAAAGTCAGAAAAACATCAGACCAATTTTTTTTTTATTTTTGTTGCCATAATTAATGCATTTCACATATCTAGATGTGAAATTAAAATAATTTGGACAATAATTGACAGATTTTGAAATTTGTCTAAATTCTCACTAGGAACCATATGTAAGATTGTGGCCAAAACTGGTACTGCAATCACTTTCAAAATACTGAAGAGCGGTGTATCCCCTCCCCCTGACTCGAGGTTGCACACGCGGATGGTGAAACACTACTGACTTCGTGATTAGTAGATAGATGGAGGTTGGCGCATCAGTTCAAAACACAACATGACATGACAAAACACATCAACAACAGTTGAGGGCTGCAACTTCACTTTTTAAATGACAATATCCTGGTTGGACGACTGAAATAAAAAATAATTTGGACAATATCTGACCGATTTTCAAATTTGCAAAAAAAAAACTTTCTCTCATCCTGACGGCGAAAATAAAAAAAAATCTGAAAAGTCAGAAAAAAATCAGACCATTTTTTTTTCATTTTTGTTGCCATAATTAATGCATTTCACATATCTAGATGTGAAATTAAAATAATTTGGACAATAATTGACAGATTTCGAAATTTGTCTAAAATCTCACTTTTTTCCTGAACCCGGACCTTAAAGGAACCATATGTAAGATTGTGGCCAAAACTGGTACTGCAATCACTTTCAAAATACTGAAGAGCGGTGTATCCCCTCCCCCTCCCCCTGACTCGAGGTTGCACACGCGGATGGTGAAACACTACTGACTTCGTGATTAGTAGATAGATGGAGGGTGGCGCATCAGTTCAAAACACAACATGACATGACAAAACACATCAACAACAGTTGAGGGCTGCAACTTCACTTTTTAAATGACAATATCCTGGTTGGACTACTGAAATAAAAAATAATTTGGACAATATCTGACCGATTTTCAAATTTGCAAAAAAAAAACTTTCTCTCATCCTGACGGCGAAAATTAAAAAAAATCTGAAAAGTCAGAAAAACATCAGACCAATTTTTTTTTTATTTTTGTTGCCATAATTAATGCATTTCACATATCTAGATGTGAAATTAAAATAATTTGGACAATAATTGACAGATTTTGAAATTTGTCTAAAATCTCACTAGGAACCATATGTAAGATTGTGGCCAAAACTGGTACTGCAATCACTTTCAAAATACTGAAGAGCGGTGTATCCCCTCCCCCTGACTCGAGGTTGCACACGCGGATGGTGAAACACTACTGACTTCGTGATTAGTAGATAGATGGAGGTTGGCGCATCAGTTCAAAACACAACATGACATGACAAAACACATCAACAACAGTTGAGGGCTGCAACTTCACTTTTTAAATGACAATATCCTGGTTGGACGACTGAAATAAAAAATAATTTGGACAATATCTGACCGATTTTCAAATTTGCAAAAAAAAAACTTTCTCTCATCCTGACGGCGAAAATAAAAAAAAATCTGAAAAGTCAGAAAAAAATCAGACCATTTTTTTTTCATTTTTGTTGCCATAATTAATGCATTTCACATATCTAGATGTGAAATTAAAATAATTTGGACAATAATTGACAGATTTCGAAATTTGTCTAAAATCTCACTTTTTTCCTGAACCCGGACCTTAAAGGAACCATATGTAAGATTGTGGCCAAAACTGGTACTGCAATCACTTTCAAAATACTGAAGAGCGGTGTATCCCCTCCCCCTCCCCCTCCCCCTGACTCGAGGTTGCACACGCGGATGGTGAAACACTACTGACTTCGTGATTAGTAGATAGATGGAGGGTGGCGCATCAGTTCAAAACACAACATGACATGACAAAACACATCAACAACAGTTGAGGGCTGCAACTTCACTTTTTAAATGACAATATCCTGGTTGGACTACTGAAATAAAAAATAATTTGGACAATATCTGACCGATTTTCAAATTTGCAAAAAAAAAAACTTTCTCTCATCCTGACGGCGAAAATTAAAAAAAATCTGAAAAGTCAGAAAAACATCAGACCAATTTTTTTTTTATTTTTGTTGCCATAATTAATGCATTTCACATATCTAGATGTGAAATTAAAATAATTTGGACAATAATTGACAGATTTTGAAATTTGTCTAAAATCTCACTAGGAACCATATGTAAGATTGTGGCCAAAACTGGTACTGCAATCACTTTCAAAATACTGAAGAGCGGTGTATCCCCTCCCCCTGACTCGAGGTTGCACACGCGGATGGTGAAACACTACTGACTTCGTGATTAGTAGATAGATGGAGGTTGGCGCATCAGTTCAAAACACAACATGACATGACAAAACACATCAACAACAGTTGAGGGCTGCAACTTCACTTTTTAAATGACAATATCCTGGTTGGACGACTGAAATAAAAAATAATTTGGACAATATCTGACCGATTTTCAAATTTGCAAAAAAAAAACTTTCTCTCATCCTGACGGCGAAAATAAAAAAAAATCTGAAAAGTCAGAAAAAAATCAGACCATTTTTTTTTCATTTTTGTTGCCATAATTAATGCATTTCACATATCTAGATGTGAAATTAAAATAATTTGGACAATAATTGACAGATTTCGAAATTTGTCTAAAATCTCACTTTTTTCCTGAACCAGGACCTTAAAGGAACCATATGTAAGATTGTGGCCAAAACTGGTACTGCAATCACTTTCAAAATACTGAAGAGCGGTGTATCCCCTCCCCCTCCCCCTGACTCGAGGTTGCACACGCGGATGGTGAAACACTACTGACTTCGTGATTAGTAGATAGATGGAGGTTGGCGCATCAGTTCAAAACACAACATGACATGACAAAACACATCAACAACAGTTGAGGGCTGCAACTTCACTTTTTAAATGACAATATCCTGGTTGGACGTCTGAAATAAAAAATAATTTGGACAATATCTGACCGATTTTCAAATTTGCAAAAAAAAAACTTTCTCTCATCCTGACGGCGAAAATAAAAAAAAATCTGAAAAGTCAGAAAAAAATCAGACCATTTTTTTTTCATTTTTGTTGCCATAATTAATGCATTTCACATATCTAGATGTGAAATTAAAATAATTTGGACAATAATTGACAGATTTTGAAATTTGTCTAAAATCTCACTAGGAACCATATGTAAGATTGTGGCCAAAACTGGTACTGCAATCACTTTCAAAATACTGAAGAGCGGTGTATCCCCTCCCCCTCCCCCTGACTCGAGGTTGCACACGCGGATGGTGAAACACTACTGACTTCGTGATTAGTAGATAGATGGAGGTTGGCGCATCAGTTCAAAACACAACATGACATGACAAAACACATCAACAACAGTTGAGGGCTGCAACTTCACTTTTTAAATGACAATATCCTGGTTGGACGACTGAAATAAAAAATAATTTGGACAATATCTGACCGATTTTCAAATTTGCAAAAAAAAAACTTTCTCTCATCCTGACAGCGAAAATAAAAAAAAATCTGAAAAGTCAGAAAAAAATCAGACCATTTTTTTTTCATTTTTGTTGCCATAATTAATGCATTTCACATATCTAGATGTGAAATTAAAATAATTTGGACAATAATTGACAGATTTCGAAATTTGTCTAAAATCTCACTTTTTTCCTGAACCCGGACCTTAAAGGAACCATATGTAAGATTGTGGCCAAAACTGGTACTGCAATCACTTTCAAAATACTGAAGAGCGGTGTATCCCCTCCCCCTCCCCCTGACTCGAGGTTGCACACGCGGATGGTGAAACACTACTGACTTCGTGATTAGTAGATAGATGGAGGGTGGCGCATCAGTTCAAAACACAACATGACATGACAAAACACATCAACAACAGTTGAGGGCTGCAACTTCACTTTTTAAATGACAATATCCTGGTTGGACTACTGAAATAAAAAATAATTTGGACAATATCTGACCGATTTTCAAATTTGCAAAAAAAAAACTTTCTCTCATCCTGACGGCGAAAATTAAAAAAAATCTGAAAAGTCAGAAAAACATCAGACCAATTTTTTTTTTATTTTTGTTGCCATAATTAATGCATTTCACATATCTAGATGTGAAATTAAAATAATTTGGACAATAATTGACAGATTTTGAAATTTGTCTAAATTCTCACTAGGAACCATATGTAAGATTGTGGCCAAAACTGGTACTGCAATCACTTTCAAAATACTGAAGAGCGGTGTATCCCCTCCCCCTGACTCGAGGTTGCACACGCGGATGGTGAAACACTACTGACTTCGTGATTAGTAGATAGATGGAGGTTGGCGCATCAGTTCAAAACACAACATGACATGACAAAACACATCAACAACAGTTGAGGGCTGCAACTTCACTTTTTAAATGACAATATCCTGGTTGGACGACTGAAATAAAAAATAATTTGGACAATATCTGACCGATTTTCAAATTTGCAAAAAAAAAACTTTCTCTCATCCTGACGGCGAAAATAAAAAAAAATCTGAAAAGTCAGAAAAAAATAAGACCATTTTTTTTTCATTTTTGTTGCCATAATTAATGCATTTCACATATCTAGATGTGAAATTAAAATAATTTGGACAATAATTGACAGATTTCGAAATTTGTCTAAAATCTCACTTTTTTCCTGAACCCGGACCTTAAAGGAACCATATGTAAGATTGTGGCCAAAACTGGTACTGCAATCACTTTCAAAATACTGAAGAGCGGTGTATCCCCTCCCCCTCCCCCTCCCCCTGACTCGAGGTTGCACACGCGGATGGTGAAACACTACTGACTTCGTGATTAGTAGATAGATGGAGGGTGGCGCATCAGTTCAAAACACAACATGACATGACAAAACACATCAACAACAGTTGAGGGCTGCAACTTCACTTTTTAAATGACAATATCCTGGTTGGACTACTGAAATAAAAAATAATTTGGACAATATCTGACCGATTTTCAAATTTGCAAAAAAAAAACTTTCTCTCATCCTGACGGCGAAAATAAAAAAAAATCTGAAAAGTCAGAAAAAAATCAGACCATTTTTTTTTCATTTTTGTTGCCATAATTAATGCATTTCACATATCTAGATGTGAAATTAAAATAATTTGGACAATAATTGACAGATTTTGAAATTTGTCTAAAATCTCACTAGGAACCATATGTAAGATTGTGGCCAAAACTGGTACTGCAATCACTTTCAAAATACTGAAGAGCGGTGTATCCCCTCCCCCTCCCCCTGACTCGAGGTTGCACACGCGGATGGTGAAACACTACTGACTTCGTGATTAGTAGATAGATGGAGGTTGGCGCATCAGTTCAAAACACAACATGACATGACAAAACACATCAACAACAGTTGAGGGCTGCAACTTCACTTTTTAAATGACAATATCCTGGTTGGACGACTGAAATAAAAAATAATTTGGACAATATCTGACCGATTTTCAAATTTGCAAAAAAAAAACTTTCTCTCATCCTGACAGCGAAAATAAAAAAAAATCTGAAAAGTCAGAAAAAAATCAGACCATTTTTTTTTCATTTTTGTTGCCATAATTAATGCATTTCACATATCTAGATGTGAAATTAAAATAATTTGGACAATAATTGACAGATTTCGAAATTTGTCTAAAATCTCACTTTTTTCCTGAACCCGGACCTTAAAGGAACCATATGTAAGATTGTGGCCAAAACTGGTACTGCAATCACTTTCAAAATACTGAAGAGCGGTGTATCCCCTCCCCCTCCCCCTGACTCGAGGTTGCACACGCGGATGGTGAAACACTACTGACTTCGTGATTAGTAGATAGATGGAGGGTGGCGCATCAGTTCAAAACACAACATGACATGACAAAACACATCAACAACAGTTGAGGGCTGCAACTTCACTTTTTAAATGACAATATCCTGGTTGGACTACTGAAATAAAAAATAATTTGGACAATATCTGACCGATTTTCAAATTTGCAAAAAAAAAACTTTCTCTCATCCTGACGGCGAAAATTAAAAAAAATCTGAAAAGTCAGAAAAACATCAGACCAATTTTTTTTTTATTTTTGTTGCCATAATTAATGCATTTCACATATCTAGATGTGAAATTAAAATAATTTGGACAATAATTGACAGATTTTGAAATTTGTCTAAATTCTCACTAGGAACCATATGTAAGATTGTGGCCAAAACTGGTACTGCAATCACTTTCAAAATACTGAAGAGCGGTGTATCCCCTCCCCCTGACTCGAGGTTGCACACGCGGATGGTGAAACACTACTGACTTCGTGATTAGTAGATAGATGGAGGTTGGCGCATCAGTTCAAAACACAACATGACATGACAAAACACATCAACAACAGTTGAGGGCTGCAACTTCACTTTTTAAATGACAATATCCTGGTTGGACGACTGAAATAAAAAATAATTTGGACAATATCTGACCGATTTTCAAATTTGCAAAAAAAAAACTTTCTCTCATCCTGACGGCGAAAATAAAAAAAAATCTGAAAAGTCAGAAAAAAATAAGACCATTTTTTTTTCATTTTTGTTGCCATAATTAATGCATTTCACATATCTAGATGTGAAATTAAAATAATTTGGACAATAATTGACAGATTTCGAAATTTGTCTAAAATCTCACTTTTTTCCTGAACCCGGACCTTAAAGGAACCATATGTAAGATTGTGGCCAAAACTGGTACTGCAATCACTTTCAAAATACTGAAGAGCGGTGTATCCCCTCCCCCTCCCCCTGACTCGAGGTTGCACACGCGGATGGTGAAACACTACTGACTTCGTGATTAGTAGATAGATGGAGGGTGGCGCATCAGTTCAAAACACAACATGACATGACAAAACACATCAACAACAGTTGAGGGCTGCAACTTCACTTTTTAAATGACAATATCCTGGTTGGACTACTGAAATAAAAAATAATTTGGACAATATCTGACCGATTTTCAAATTTGCAAAAAAAAAACTTTCTCTCATCCTGACGGCGAAAATTAAAAAAAATCTGAAAAGTCAGAAAAACATCAGACCAATTTTTTTTTTATTTTTGTTGCCATAATTAATGCATTTCACATATCTAGATGTGAAATTAAAATAATTTGGACAATAATTGACAGATTTTGAAATTTGTCTAAAATCTCACTAGGAACCATATGTAAGATTGTGGCCAAAACTGGTACTGCAATCACTTTCAAAATACTGAAGAGCGGTGTATCCCCTCCCCCTGACTCGAGGTTGCACACGCGGATGGTGAAACACTACTGACTTCGTGATTAGTAGATAGATGGAGGTTGGCGCATCAGTTCAAAACACAACATGACATGACAAAACACATCAACAACAGTTGAGGGCTGCAACTTCACTTTTTAAATGACAATATCCTGGTTGGACGACTGAAATAAAAAATAATTTGGACAATATCTGACCGATTTTCAAATTTGCAAAAAAAAAACTTTCTCTCATCCTGACGGCGAAAATAAAAAAAAATCTGAAAAGTCAGAAAAAAATCAGACCATTTTTTTTTCATTTTTGTTGCCATAATTAATGCATTTCACATATCTAGATGTGAAATTAAAATAATTTGGACAATAATTGACAGATTTCGAAATTTGTCTAAAATCTCACTTTTTTCCTGAACCCGGACCTTAAAGGAACCATATGTAAGATTGTGGCCAAAACTGGTACTGCAATCACTTTCAAAATACTGAAGAGCGGTGTATCCCCTCCCCCTCCCCCTGACTCGAGGTTGCACACGCGGATGGTGAAACACTACTGACTTCGTGATTAGTAGATAGATGGAGGGTGGCGCATCAGTTCAAAACACAACATGACATGACAAAACACATCAACAACAGTTGAGGGCTGCAACTTCACTTTTTAAATGACAATATCCTGGTTGGACTACTGAAATAAAAAATAATTTGGACAATATCTGACCGATTTTCAAATTTGCAAAAAAAAAACTTTCTCTCATCCTGACGGCGAAAATTAAAAAAAATCTGAAAAGTCAGAAAAACATCAGACCAATTTTTTTTTTATTTTTGTTGCCATAATTAATGCATTTCACATATCTAGATGTGAAATTAAAATAATTTGGACAATAATTGACAGATTTTGAAATTTGTCTAAAATCTCACTAGGAACCATATGTAAGATTGTGGCCAAAACTGGTACTGCAATCACTTTCAAAATACTGAAGAGCGGTGTATCCCCTCCCCCTGACTCGAGGTTGCACACGCGGATGGTGAAACACTACTGACTTCGTGATTAGTAGATAGATGGAGGTTGGCGCATCAGTTCAAAACACAACATGACATGACAAAACACATCAACAACAGTTGAGGGCTGCAACTTCACTTTTTAAATGACAATATCCTGGTTGGACGACTGAAATAAAAAATAATTTGGACAATATCTGACCGATTTTCAAATTTGCAAAAAAAAAACTTTCTCTCATCCTGACGGCGAAAATAAAAAAAAATCTGAAAAGTCAGAAAAAAATCAGACCATTTTTTTTTCATTTTTGTTGCCATAATTAATGCATTTCACATATCTAGATGTGAAATTAAAATAATTTGGACAATAATTGACAGATTTCGAAATTTGTCTAAAATCTCACTTTTTTCCTGAACCCGGACCTTAAAGGAACCATATGTAAGATTGTGGCCAAAACTGGTACTGCAATCACTTTCAAAATACTGAAGAGCGGTGTATCCCCTCCCCCTCCCCCTCCCCCTGACTCGAGGTTGCACACGCGGATGGTGAAACACTACTGACTTCGTGATTAGTAGATAGATGGAGGGTGGCGCATCAGTTCAAAACACAACATGACATGACAAAACACATCAACAACAGTTGAGGGCTGCAACTTCACTTTTTAAATGACAATATCCTGGTTGGACTACTGAAATAAAAAATAATTTGGACAATATCTGACCGATTTTCAAATTTGCAAAAAAAAAAACTTTCTCTCATCCTGACGGCGAAAATTAAAAAAAATCTGAAAAGTCAGAAAAACATCAGACCAATTTTTTTTTTATTTTTGTTGCCATAATTAATGCATTTCACATATCTAGATGTGAAATTAAAATAATTTGGACAATAATTGACAGATTTTGAAATTTGTCTAAAATCTCACTAGGAACCATATGTAAGATTGTGGCCAAAACTGGTACTGCAATCACTTTCAAAATACTGAAGAGCGGTGTATCCCCTCCCCCTGACTCGAGGTTGCACACGCGGATGGTGAAACACTACTGACTTCGTGATTAGTAGATAGATGGAGGTTGGCGCATCAGTTCAAAACACAACATGACATGACAAAACACATCAACAACAGTTGAGGGCTGCAACTTCACTTTTTAAATGACAATATCCTGGTTGGACGACTGAAATAAAAAATAATTTGGACAATATCTGACCGATTTTCAAATTTGCAAAAAAAAAACTTTCTCTCATCCTGACGGCGAAAATAAAAAAAAATCTGAAAAGTCAGAAAAAAATCAGACCATTTTTTTTTCATTTTTGTTGCCATAATTAATGCATTTCACATATCTAGATGTGAAATTAAAATAATTTGGACAATAATTGACAGATTTCGAAATTTGTCTAAATCTCACTTTTTTCCTGAACCAGGACCTTAAAGGAACCATATGTAAGATTGTGGCCAAAACTGGTACTGCAATCACTTTCAAAATACTGAAGAGCGGTGTATCCCCTCCCCCTCCCCCTGACTCGAGGTTGCACACGCGGATGGTGAAACACTACTGACTTCGTGATTAGTAGATAGATGGAGGTTGGCGCATCAGTTCAAAACACAACATGACATGACAAAACACATCAACAACAGTTGAGGGCTGCAACTTCACTTTTTAAATGACAATATCCTGGTTGGACGTCTGAAATAAAAAATAATTTGGACAATATCTGACCGATTTTCAAATTTGCAAAAAAAAAACTTTCTCTCATCCTGACGGCGAAAATAAAAAAAAATCTGAAAAGTCAGAAAAAAATCAGACCATTTTTTTTTCATTTTTGTTGCCATAATTAATGCATTTCACATATCTAGATGTGAAATTAAAATAATTTGGACAATAATTGACAGATTTTGAAATTTGTCTAAAATCTCACTAGGAACCATATGTAAGATTGTGGCCAAAACTGGTACTGCAATCACTTTCAAAATACTGAAGAGCGGTGTATCCCCTCCCCCTCCCCCTGACTCGAGGTTGCACACGCGGATGGTGAAACACTACTGACTTCGTGATTAGTAGATAGATGGAGGTTGGCGCATCAGTTCAAAACACAACATGACATGACAAAACACATCAACAACAGTTGAGGGCTGCAACTTCACTTTTTAAATGACAATATCCTGGTTGGACGACTGAAATAAAAAATAATTTGGACAATATCTGACCGATTTTCAAATTTGCAAAAAAAAAACTTTCTCTCATCCTGACAGCGAAAATAAAAAAAAATCTGAAAAGTCAGAAAAAAATCAGACCATTTTTTTTTCATTTTTGTTGCCATAATTAATGCATTTCACATATCTAGATGTGAAATTAAAATAATTTGGACAATAATTGACAGATTTCGAAATTTGTCTAAAATCTCACTTTTTTCCTGAACCCGGACCTTAAAGGAACCATATGTAAGATTGTGGCCAAAACTGGTACTGCAATCACTTTCAAAATACTGAAGAGCGGTGTATCCCCTCCCCCTCCCCCTGACTCGAGGTTGCACACGCGGATGGTGAAACACTACTGACTTCGTGATTAGTAGATAGATGGAGGGTGGCGCATCAGTTCAAAACACAACATGACATGACAAAACACATCAACAACAGTTGAGGGCTGCAACTTCACTTTTTAAATGACAATATCCTGGTTGGACTACTGAAATAAAAAATAATTTGGACAATATCTGACCGATTTTCAAATTTGCAAAAAAAAAACTTTCTCTCATCCTGACGGCGAAAATTAAAAAAAATCTGAAAAGTCAGAAAAACATCAGACCAATTTTTTTTTTATTTTTGTTGCCATAATTAATGCATTTCACATATCTAGATGTGAAATTAAAATAATTTGGACAATAATTGACAGATTTTGAAATTTGTCTAAAATCTCACTAGGAACCATATGTAAGATTGTGGCCAAAACTGGTACTGCAATCACTTTCAAAATACTGAAGAGCGGTGTATCCCCTCCCCCTGACTCGAGGTTGCACACGCGGATGGTGAAACACTACTGACTTCGTGATTAGTAGATAGATGGAGGTTGGCGCATCAGTTCAAAACACAACATGACATGACAAAACACATCAACAACAGTTGAGGGCTGCAACTTCACTTTTTAAATGACAATATCCTGGTTGGACGACTGAAATAAAAAATAATTTGGACAATATCTGACCGATTTTCAAATTTGCAAAAAAAAAACTTTCTCTCATCCTGACGGCGAAAATAAAAAAAAATCTGAAAAGTCAGAAAAAAATCAGACCATTTTTTTTTCATTTTTGTTGCCATAATTAATGCATTTCACATATCTAGATGTGAAATTAAAATAATTTGGACAATAATTGACAGATTTCGAAATTTGTCTAAAATCTCACTTTTTTCCTGAACCCGGACCTTAAAGGAACCATATGTAAGATTGTGGCCAAAACTGGTACTGCAATCACTTTCAAAATACTGAAGAGCGGTGTATCCCCTCCCCCTCCCCCTCCCCCTGACTCGAGGTTGCACACGCGGATGGTGAAACACTACTGACTTCGTGATTAGTAGATAGATGGAGGGTGGCGCATCAGTTCAAAACACAACATGACATGACAAAACACATCAACAACAGTTGAGGGCTGCAACTTCACTTTTTAAATGACAATATCCTGGTTGGACTACTGAAATAAAAAATAATTTGGACAATATCTGACCGATTTTCAAATTTGCAAAAAAAAAAACTTTCTCTCATCCTGACGGCGAAAATTAAAAAAAATCTGAAAAGTCAGAAAAACATCAGACCAATTTTTTTTTTATTTTTGTTGCCATAATTAATGCATTTCACATATCTAGATGTGAAATTAAAATAATTTGGACAATAATTGACAGATTTTGAAATTTGTCTAAAATCTCACTAGGAACCATATGTAAGATTGTGGCCAAAACTGGTACTGCAATCACTTTCAAAATACTGAAGAGCGGTGTATCCCCTCCCCCTGACTCGAGGTTGCACACGCGGATGGTGAAACACTACTGACTTCGTGATTAGTAGATAGATGGAGGTTGGCGCATCAGTTCAAAACACAACATGACATGACAAAACACATCAACAACAGTTGAGGGCTGCAACTTCACTTTTTAAATGACAATATCCTGGTTGGACGACTGAAATAAAAAATAATTTGGACAATATCTGACCGATTTTCAAATTTGCAAAAAAAAAACTTTCTCTCATCCTGACGGCGAAAATAAAAAAAAATCTGAAAAGTCAGAAAAAAATCAGACCATTTTTTTTTCATTTTTGTTGCCATAATTAATGCATTTCACATATCTAGATGTGAAATTAAAATAATTTGGACAATAATTGACAGATTTCGAAATTTGTCTAAAATCTCACTTTTTTCCTGAACCAGGACCTTAAAGGAACCATATGTAAGATTGTGGCCAAAACTGGTACTGCAATCACTTTCAAAATACTGAAGAGCGGTGTATCCCCTCCCCCTCCCCCTGACTCGAGGTTGCACACGCGGATGGTGAAACACTACTGACTTCGTGATTAGTAGATAGATGGAGGTTGGCGCATCAGTTCAAAACACAACATGACATGACAAAACACATCAACAACAGTTGAGGGCTGCAACTTCACTTTTTAAATGACAATATCCTGGTTGGACGACTGAAATAAAAAATAATTTGGACAATATCTGACCGATTTTCAAATTTGCAAAAAAAAAACTTTCTCTCATCCTGACAGCGAAAATAAAAAAAAATCTGAAAAGTCAGAAAAAAATCAGACCATTTTTTTTTCATTTTTGTTGCCATAATTAATGCATTTCACATATCTAGATGTGAAATTAAAATAATTTGGACAATAATTGACAGATTTCGAAATTTGTCTAAAATCTCACTTTTTTCCTGAACCCGGACCTTAAAGGAACCATATGTAAGATTGTGGCCAAAACTGGTACTGCAATCACTTTCAAAATACTGAAGAGCGGTGTATCCCCTCCCCCTCCCCCTGACTCGAGGTTGCACACGCGGATGGTGAAACACTACTGACTTCGTGATTAGTAGATAGATGGAGGGTGGCGCATCAGTTCAAAACACAACATGACATGACAAAACACAACATCAACAACAGTTGAGGGCTGCAACTTCACTTTTTAAATGACAATATCCTGGTTGGACGACTGAAATAAAAAATAATTTGGACAATATCTGACCGATTTTCAAATTTGCAAAAAAAAAACTTTCTCTCATCCTGACGGCGAAAATAAAAAAAAATCTGAAAAGTCAGAAAAAAATCAGACCATTTTTTTTTCATTTTTGTTGGCATAATTAATGCATTTCACATATCTAGATGTGAAATTAAAATAATTTGGACAATAATTGACAGATTTCGAAATTTGTCTAAAATCTCACTTTTTTCCTGAACCCGGACCTTAAAGGAACCATATGTAAGATTGTGGCCAAAACTGGTACTGCAATCACTTTCAAAATACTGAAGAGCGGTGTATCCCCTCCCCCTCCCCCTGACTCGAGGTTGCACACGCGGATGGTGAAACACTACTGACTTCGTGATTAGTAGATAGATGGAGGGTGGCGCATCAGTTCAAAACACAACATGACATGACAAAACACAACATCAACAACAGTTGAGGGCTGCAACTTCACTTTTTAAATGACAATATCCTGGTTGGACGACTGAAATAAAAAATAATTTGGACAATATCTGACCGATTTTCAAATTTGCAAAAAAAAAACTTTCTCTCATCCTGACGGCGAAAATAAAAAAAAATCTGAAAAGTCAGAAAAAAATCAGACCATTTTTTTTTCATTTTTGTTGCCATAATTAATGCATTTCACATATCTAGATGTGAAATTAAAATAATTTGGACAATAATTGACAGATTTCGAAATTTGTCTAAAATCTCACTTTTTTCCTGAACCCGGACCTTAAAGGAACCATATGTAAGATTGTGGCCAAAACTGGTACTGCAATCACTTTCAAAATACTGAAGAGCGGTGTATCCCCTCCCCCTCCCCCTGACTCGAGGTTGCACACGCGGATGGTGAAACACTACTGACTTCGTGATTAGTAGATAGATGGAGGGTGGCGCATCAGTTCAAAACACAACATGACATGACAAAACACAACATCAACAACAGTTGAGGGCTGCAACTTCACTTTTTAAATGACAATATCCTGGTTGGACGACTGAAATAAAAAATAATTTGGACAATATCTGACCGATTTTCAAATTTGCAAAAAAAAAACTTTCTCTCATCCTGACGGCGAAAATAAAAAAAAATCTGAAAAGTCAGAAAAAAATCAGACCATTTTTTTTTCATTTTTGTTGCCATAATTAATGCATTTCACATATCTAGATGTGAAATTAAAATAATTTGGACAATAATTGACAGATTTCGAAATTTGTCTAAAATCTCACTTTTTTCCTGAACCCGGACCTTAAAGGAACCATATGTAAGATTGTGGCCAAAACTGGTACTGCAATCACTTTCAAAATACTGAAGCGCGGTGTATCCCCTCCTCCTCCCCCTGACTCGAGGTTGCACACGCGGATGGTGAAACACTACTGACTTCATGATTAGTAGATAGATGGAGGGTGGCGCATCAGTTCAAAACACAACATGACATGACAAAACACATCAATAACAGTTGAGGGCTGCAACTTCACTTTTTAAATGACAATATCCTGGTTGGACGACTGAAATAAAAAATAATTTGGACAATATCTGACCGATTTTCAAATTTGCAAAAAAAAAACTTTCTCTCATCCTGACGGCGAAAATAAAAAAAAATCTGAAAAGTCAGAAAAAAATCAGACCAATTTTTTTTCATTTTTGTTGCCATAATTAATGCATTTCACATATCTAGATGTGAAATTAAAATAATTTGGACAATAATTGACAGATTTTGAAATTTGTCTAAAATCTCACTAGGAACCATATGTAAGATTGTGGCCAAAACTGGTACTGCAATCACTTTCAAAATACTGAAGCGCGGTGTATCCCCTCCCCCTCCCCCTGACTCGAGGTTGCACACGCGGATGGTGAAACACTACTGACTTCGTGATTAGTAGATAGATGGAGGGTGGCGCATCAGTTCAAAACACAACATGACATGACAAAACACAACATCAACAACAGTTGAGGGCTGCAACTTCACTTTTTAAATGACAATATCCTGGCTGGACTACTGTTGTCAGTGATATAAGTATTTGAAATGAACATGATTTCTTAATGTCTAGTGACATATCAGGGCCATTTTATGATTAATTGAAATATTTTTCTTACATACGGTTCCTTTAAAAACCCTCCGGCAACAGAGAGTATATAGCACTCAAAGCCCACCTCTTGAAAACTTTTGAACTGTCAGACGCTGAGAGAGCCAGCAGGCTTTTCTCCCTTCAAGGACTGGGTGACAGCAAACCACCTGAGCTCATGGACCGTATGCTGGATCTCTTGGGTGAGCACAGACCCGGAGGCTGGCTGAAGAGGCTGAGCGCTTTGGGTTGCACTATGTGCATGTTAAATGCGCTTTAAAAATAAATCTGACTTGACTTGACTTGACTTGACTTCCTGGCAAGTCAGGGACATTGTGTGGCCGCGCTTTTTCCCGCACACATCGCTCCTGTGACACTCATCGCTGCAACTACTTCTCGTCGGCAGCAGTCTTCTGGCCCCCAACAGTCTTCAGGCTTGTGTTTTTATCATGTCAAGTTTGGACCCAAGGCTAACAAATGTCGTTCGCCGTGCAGTTTCGGCGGTTCGGGAAATGCTAGGGCCGGCGCTCAGTAGTGGCCATGAGCGTCGGCCGCGTAGGCAGGCTGCTTTTCATCCGTGACAGCATCTCCGGACGCACAGAAGAGCGTCCTGCCTGCATTCTGTTTGGACATGGTGACTGACAGCCACGGCCCCCCTATGGAAGCTGCCAATGGTAGCCCCATCCGCACATATGGAACGAGGTACGTTGAATTGTGTTTCGGAGGACAGCGGTTTGGCTGGGACTTTGTTACAGCAAAGGTTGCCGTTCCCCTACTCGGAGCCAATTTTCTGTGTGCACATGGACTGTTGGTAGATGATGTTAAGAACCGCCGTTTGATTGACGCCGTCACATTTTGTTCTTATACGTGCACGCTAAGCGGAACTGACTCCATACGACTGTCTAGCATGCTATCAGCCTCAGATGACTTCCACCGTCTACTTGCCGAGTTCCCAGCGCTCACTCAGTCCACTTTCTCTGCATCCGCTGAGAATGGTGTGGAGCATCATCTCGCCACTACTGATGCACCCGTCTACGCTCGCGCTTGGCGCCTCAACCCGACCAAGCTTGCCGTTGCAAAGGCTGAATTTGCAAACATGGAATGCCTGGGTATAGTCCGTCGATCCGACAGCCCGTTGGCTTCACCCCTACACTTCGTCCCCAAACCGGGCGGCGGCTGGCGCCCGTGTGGCGACTACCGGCGGCTTAAATGAGGCAACAACACCTGACCGATACCCAGTCCTGAACATACAGGATTTTTCAGCTCACCTGGCAGATAAGGTGATTTTTTCCAAGGTGGACCTTGTCCAGGGATATCATCAGGTACTGGTGCACCCACTGGACATTCCCAAAACAGCCGTGATCACGCCGTTTGGTGTTTTTGAGTTCCTGCGCATGCCTTAAAAACGCCGCCCAATCTTTTCAACGCCTCATGGACTCTGTTTTGCGGGACCTACCTTTTCTTTTTGTGTACCTGGATGACATCCTCGTAGCGAGCACGTCCAAGTCTCAACACCTGGCGCACCTCCGAACACTTTTTGAGCGACTTAGACAACACGGGCTAATTGTCAACCCCGCCAAGTGCCAGTTTGGTCTCTCCACCGTTGACTTCCTGGGACACAGTCACTAAGGACAGTGCAGTCCCTCTCCCATCAAAGGTGGAGGCAGTAACAAAGTTCCCACGCCCGCTCACTGTCAAATCCCTACAGGTGTTCCTGGGCATGGTGAATTTTTACCACCGTTTCATCCCTCGAGCTGCTCAGCTTATGCGGCCTTTGCACGAGAAAGGTAAGCCCAAGCACCTTGTGGTGGTCAGAGAGAAGGGACAAGGCTTTTGCTGCCACTAAGGCAGCCCTGGCGAATTCCACCATGTTGGCGCATCCTTCTTCAACAGCCTCCATCGCCATCACCTCGGACGCCTCGGACTACGCTGTCGGTGCTGTCTACGAGCAGTGAGTAGGCGGGGCCTGGCAGCCGCTGGCTTTCTTTAGCCGTCAGCTGCGTCCCAGCGAGCGTAAGTACAGCACTTTCGACCGGGAGCTGCTTGGTCTCTACCTCGCCATCAGACATTTTTGTTCCCTGCTGGAAGGTCGACACTTCACTGCTTTTGTGGACCACAAGGCACTGACTTTTGCCATGGCCAAGGTGGCTGAGCCGTGGTCCGCCCGCCAGCAACGCCATCTGTCCTACATTTCAGAGTTCACTACAGACTTGCAACATGTTGCTGGTAAGACTGGCGGACTGGCGGACGTGGCGGACTGTCTGTCACGGGCTGTGGCGGGGGCAGTCCATCTTTGCTTTGATTACCACCGCATGTCAGCAGATCAGACCATAGACCCGGATGTGCAACTCCTGAGGACCTCAACTACAGGGCTGCAGAACGAGGACGTGGTTTTTGGAGATGCTGGCACCACGCTCTTGTGTGACGTCTCTACAGGCAGTCCTCGTCCAATCGTTCCCACAGGATGGAGACAACAAGTTTTTGATGCCATCTATGGTCTCTCCCACCCAGGTTCGAAAGCGTCACAGAGACTGGTTGCAGCAAAGTTTGTCTGGCACGGCCTCAAGAAGGACGTTAGGGACTGGACTAACACCTGTGTTGAGTGCCAACGGGCCAAAGTACACCGTCACACTAAAGCACAGCTAGAGTTGTTCCCGGTTCCAGAGAGACGTTTTGACCATGTGAATGTAGATCTGGTCGGCCCTCTGCCATCTTCTCACGGTTTCACATACCTGTTAACCATGGTTGACAGGACCACCCGCTGGCCTGAAGCTGTGCCACTGACTTCTGTGGCGACTGTTGAGATGACACGGTCATTTATCGGAACCTGGGTTGCTCGTTTCGGCACCCCCTATATATCCTGTGACCGAGGCGCGCAGGACCGAGGCGCTTCCACGTCTGAGCTGTGGAATGCTGTCGCACAGAGCCTCGGGGTGAAACTCCACCACACGACTGCATATCACCCGCAGGCTAACGGACTCTGTGAACGTTTTCATAGGTCAATGAAGGCTACCCTGTGTGCCAGCCTCAAAGACAGCAACTGGATCGACAAACTCCCGTGGGTGATGTCAGGACCGCGCCAAAGGAGGACTTACAGCCGCTGCGGGTCCCAGGGGATTTTGTCCCTAGCACCACGGTTACTTGGTCTGCTTACTCTCCAGCGGTCAACTCTATTGGACAATGCGAGGCTTTTCGCACCTGTCCCTACTTCCCGTCACGGCCTCCCTCAGTCGCACATTCCCACTGGGCTTCAGACGGCTGATTATGTTTTCATGCGCCACGATGCCTACAGAGGACCGTGTTTTGGAGGCAGGAGACAAACATTTTGTGGTGGACATGGGCGGCAAACCGGAGCGACTCTCCATTGACCGCCTCAAACCGGCTCACTTGGATGTGGCCAGGCCCGTTGACCTGGCCCAGCCCCCACGACGCGGACGGCCTCCAGCTCTGCCCCCACCCCCTACTCCCCTCTCTCCTAAGCCATGCCCCACACCCGTGTCATGACGGGACACCTGCTGCAGTTGGGTCTCATCGACCTCCGGTACAGCACATCCGTTGTGAACGGTTAATACGCCCACCTCCCCGTTGACTGTTGATTGTACTTCTGATATGGTGAATTCTGGGGGGACGTGTGTAGTGAATGTGACCGGCATAATTCATCTTTGTTATTAAGTGTGGTTCTACACACCGTTTATATTAAACACAGCACTTTGTTCTGTCTGTAGTTACTTCATGTGTAAGTATAACTGTTCAGGGATCGTGGTCCCTTTAAATGTTATGAATGTGTGATGACGTGTAGTCCCATGCCGGTTTTGTTGCTGGACAGCGCCATTTTAGTTTCAGTGTTTTTTTCTATGTAAATAAACGACACACGCATTTATGTGCTCAACGTGAGAAATTGTCTCTTTCGATTTACTGCAATTTCCACAGCAAAATCATTCCAAGACCTTAAATCAGTTATAATTTACCTTAGTGTAGGGGGCATTTCAGGAAATAACATTATTCAATTTCCATTGTTATCAGTTCAAACTACTCACTCCACCACACAACATTATATATGTTTCATTTTGTCACTTTCATATGTTTTGCTCACTTTCATATGTTTGAAATGAAATTATACATTCTTCATTGTTATCTGCATAATTTCATTGCATTAACAAGGCAAAACCATCCCAGCAACCTTGTAATAAGTATAAAATGACTTTGCAATGTCACAAATGAAATTGCAAGGTTATTTGCATTATTCCATACTTATTTCAAGGTTGCTATTATATTAGTAATTATATGCAAGGTCATTCACAAATTCAATTTTGATTTCAAGGTTGTTGGAACGTTTTTTTTATTTCAATTATATTCCAACAGCATTTCAATGTCCTTCTGTTGTTTTAGCCATGATGTTAAAATGTAATTTGCATGTAAGTTATTCCATAGGTTATTATATACATATTGCAAGGATGTTGGAATGGTTTTGCTAAGTTATTGCAGGGTAATCACAATGTTATGCCACCTTATATAAAAGTATAGTAAGTATATAAAAACATTGCAATTTCATAACAATAGCATGGCAAAAATATCCCAAGAACCTTGAAATAATTATATAATAAAGCAGTGGTAGTATGTGGCAGAGACCAGTATTTCACCAAGGCATCATCTGGATAACAGAGTACTGTCAGCCAATAGAACAAATTAACCCTTTCGTGCCCGTGCCGAACATTCCATTGTTGCTGCTGGATGACCTCCACACAAAAAACCTTATTTCCTGAATATAATACACACCAAAAATGGGATATACATACCATTGTAATGAAAAGGATCAGTTCTATGAAATGATGTAAAATACATATGGTAATTACAGTAATATGAACAGTATTTAAAAACCCTCTCCAAAAATGTATATCCTGTATATTTCATTCACATAAAAATGAATTTTCATCATATTTCTCTACAAGATAGAGAAAAATATATCTATAAGACATGTTCAGCAAGCTGTGGGCTATTTAACAAAAAAGACTGTATTGGAATAACATTAACATTTCAAAAGTTACGATAATTTTAGTGATCATTGTAAAAAAAATGCAGGAAACGGGATTTAGAATGTTGACAGAAAGTGGATTACATACTTAGAACAAGCCTGTGGAGAATAAACACATACACACAAACTTATACTCAAACTCAAAAACACCCACACAGACACACTTACAGAGTAGGATAGGGAAAGGTGGGGTGGGGAAGCTAAAGGTTGAACACAGAAGATCTATGACTCATTACTAAACGCAACCGCTGACAGCAATTTGTTTATCAATAAAACGAATTCGCCTACCGTTACACTCCAGGGCCATACAATCTACTTTAGTTTTATTATGTACCTTTTTTATAACAAGCTCCTGCTGTACAGGAATATGTACTTGATGGTTGAAGCATCTGAAGGTGACGCAAAATTGTCAACGGAAATGCCTGCCGGCTGTTGTGATAGATAGCATTCCTTCTTGTGCCTATTTCACAAAAGCAGAATTAAGGCATCCGGGATAAGTTACTCAATGAATCCAAAACAAGAGTTTACAGGCTTAATTGGTTGCACAACAAGCAAGCCAGGACGAGCAGACACAGATTCATCAAGCCAGGTGAAACCTATCCGCGCTCATGGCTCCCTCAAATAGACCCCGATCACAGATTCACTAATTCACCATGGCAACTAGAGCGTCTTCATTGCTTCTTCTACGGTGTGAAGTAGGTAGCGATAGCATTTTCACAACAGCAACAAACAGCAACACATCTGTTTAAGGGAATATTGCAGCTAGTGCCGCGACCACCACGCGCGAAATGGTTAGGCACTCCCGTGACATCACGTTGCATGACAGATCAGGAATGGCGAGTATGTAAGAGTTAATTAATGATCACAAACGTTTAAATAATGACAGTGACATATAACAATGTGTAGTGGGCAGTGGAATTGGTTTCCGTTTGTGGTGACTGCTGACTGAGATAAGGGATGAGATTAAATAGATCCTGGAATTTAGCCTAGTCTGGAGCACGCTAGCTCCACAGAATAAATCGCCATGGTAACTTATACCATAAAATTTCCTGCTGCCCCCTATCCTGATTTTGTGCAACTGGATCACGTATAAATTGAGCCAGGATAACAAAGATATCCCGGCTTATTCCCTTATCCTAGTTTTGTGCAATAGTTCCCCAGGTTGGTAAAATCACATGACAACAATGTGAGTAAAAAACATGAGTAAAAAAGAACATAATTCTATTTCACACAGTGTGTAGAAGTCTGCACCATCCTAAGCACGGCACATAAATCTATACATTCTTCCTCCATCCCCTCATTGTCTTCAGCATTATGAGCGCAAGCTCATGAGCAGTCAGCTACCTCTTCAGGCTTGTGAGGTATTGTGAGGTAGGTCTTGTCATCCTCCATCTGAAACAACAGCAAAATCATACAAATACCTATATATAATGTGAAAAATAAAATCACAAAACTACAGATTTGTGCATGTATGTATGTACTCAAAAGATGAGGTAGCCTAAACTATTGAAGCATCCTCAGAATATACTCGAAATATTTCCAGGTATGAAATCTGATTGCCTGGCTGGCATCAAGATAAAGACAGATTACATTTCTCCTAGTAACAAACTGCTGAAATGCAAAAATGACAGTTCTGACAGAATATTTGATTTCACATCAGTTTTCTATAACTACATATTGAGAGGAGTTGTGCTTCATCTATTTCAAGTCATGCCATCTTAGAAAATGTTGAGACAAGCACGTCTGATGTTTTGTCATTTAAAAGTTAGCAGGCTAAAATAGTTCACACTACAGAATGTACTACAGGTAACAACCCGAGGAAAGGCAATAAGTTAATTACATTTCTGACAGAATATGTGATATCACATCTTATTTTCTAGAACTACATATTGAGAGGAGTAAAAATATTGCTAAACTCATTTCACGTAACGCAACTTGAAACGCGGCGCCCATTGATTTATTCAGCTTTGGTTTGCTATACTGTCTTGCCAATATAATGCTTACTTAACAATCAAATTGGTACTAGAAAACAAACGTACCTACAGGTTAGTGCCCGTGCCGAACATTCCATTGTTGCTGCTGGATGACCTCCTCACACAAAAAACCTTATTTCCTGAATATAATACATACCAAAAATGGGATATACATACCATTGTAATGAAAAGGATCAGTTCTATGAAATGATGTAAAATACATATGGTAATTACAGTAATATGAACAGTATTTAAAAACCCTCTCCAAAAATGTATATCCTGTATATTTCATTCACATAAAAATGAATTGTCATCATATTTCTCTACAAGATAGAGAAAAATATATCTATAAGACATGTTCAGCAAGCTGTGGGCTATTTAACAAAAAAGACTGTATTGGAATAACATTAACATTTCAAAAGTTACGATAATTTTAGTGATCATTGTAAAAAAATGCAGGAAACGGGATTTAGAATGTTGACAGAATTTCACAGAAGTCACAGTATAATGCTTACTAAACAATCAAATTGGTACTAGAAAACAAACCTACCTACAGGTTAGAAAAGGTTAGAAAAACAAACGAGAATATTGCAAGCAGTTCAGAATTATACAGCTAGCTAGTTTCGTGACGATGCACTATGAAATTCTTTATATAAAGAAGCCTAGGCAGAACAGGACAGTACATTTTCATGCAATGGACTATTATCACTAACCCTATTATCCTCTTTATTATTCTTTTTCCGATCAAATTCAACGTCTAATGCAATGGAAGCCGCTGGTCTTGAAACAGACTTTTTATATTTACGATAAAAAAACGAGCAATAAATTCCGCCATGGCGGCAACCTTTTGCATTATGACGTGACCTGCAGCTGAAAGCGATAAACCGCTGCAATCTGGAGCTGTGACTCTTCTTAACTTTATGGTCTGACCAGCCTGCCATGATTCCCATTTTACTTGCACGTAAAACTCTCCTTCAGAGGCACATTTCTAATACAGACAGGTTTTTGGTATTGACTCATTCATCTCGTCAAACATTATGTTGTGTGAAATGTTAGGTAAGCCAAACTAGCGTTATAACGTTAGGGAAATGGTTAACGTTAGCACTTTGCTACCCTATCGGTATTCATTATGTAAGGAAACCCACTTAATAAACGACAACTTTAAAGTGACTGGTTAGCTGTAGATTTAGACAACGTTAGCTAACCACAACCAAACCTAACGTAGCTCCCAGCTAAGCATGTGCTCAGCAGCGTTTTAACTAATGTTAACGTTAACCAGACGGTACGAATACTATGGCTCTGGGTCGATTAAATACACCTGTGGGAAAGGATGTATTTAAACCTGATGATAGTCATGAATATGATACTGTTAAGAAAAGGACCGTATGCCCAAAGTCTGCCACACTACAAAACTTGTTTTCTTGGCCTACTACTACTACTACTAATTTCTGCATTATTCTGGCCTATAAATTAAAGCACAGCCTGGCACATGAATCAAGCTTTCCAGTTGTAGTACATCCTATAAGTACATCGTAATATCTAGAAAAAAAGTTTCTGATAACCAACTATGCTATTAGCTGTTAAAACTAATAGCGGAGTTGGTTATCAATATACTAAGAATGGTCCAAGGAATTGTCCGGAGTAAAATGCACTTTAGATCAATTTACGGATGATTGGGAGTACATACGTTGAGTTGACAAAATTCTTACAGGTGATCTAGTATTAAGTGTTCTCACCAATCTAATATTGACCATCAAATGTCCAATTGCCCGTTTAGGCATTCAAAAAGGCATTCGAACAGTTTGATAATGTTGGAGGTTATTGTGCAGTATTGGAAATATAGGATAGTAATTTGATCATACAGTTTTGAATGTTAAAAGTGAATAAACGTTTTTGAGAGGTGGATAAACTCTAATAAGAGGTGGTTAAGGCCTAAACTCTATTTCTGAAATTTCAGAGATGGAATAAACTGCGTTTACTCGCGTTTAGCCTCCACTACATCCTAATTTTGCGCTCATAGGCCTACTCCCAGCTTCGTAACAGAAAGGTAATATTTGAATGTAAACTATACATATTTTATATCATAATATAGCCTACACAACCAAGGGACGAAAGTTATCCTCTGAAAGTAGGGCATCTTCATATTTAGTGTTGCGTCGGAGTTGTGTAAAGAGGTGCAGAGCGCGCACCTGTTTGCTTTTTTTGACCGGCAGTGCCCAAGATCAGAATAATGTAGGATAAAATATAAATGTAAGCCTAAAGCAAACAATAAAGGACAATGTTTACAATATTGAACATTATTGAAAGAAAATTATAGCAAAGATATGCAGAATGAATGAAAAATGACCGGCGAACTAGGCTACTAGGCTACTTTTTCTACAAACATACGAAACATACATATATTTACAAACATACGAAATGTTGATTATTGACATTACTGCAAGCAGAAGGAATGAAAGCAAGCAGAGGACAATGAACATGGATGCATACGATCTCTTTCCAGAAAGCTTTGCTGGAATATATAATTTTACATAAGCTAAATATTTTAGGCCATTGATTTCATTAAAATATATGCTAATGATATTGATGAGGGGGTGTAAACACAAGGTGGAGACCTAAAACCATCCGGTTGCACAAAAGTTGACGTTCATTTGTGATTTATAATGGGCACATCTGGAAGGGTGGTGTAAATACGTTTTTTTGTGCGTACGTTCGTTTTCTCTGAATCACACGTGCGATCATTTCAGGGGCCTCATTACAGAAAAATATCTTTGCCCTTATCCTATCTTAAATTAAGTTTCAAAGATAGGAAAAATCCTATATTCCTATTATAGAAGCACTTCCTAAACTCATGGCTGTGTCCTATCTTATCTCAGACCTATCTTATCTTAACTGTTATCTGTAACAGTTAGATTTTTAAATTGGCAATCGTCCAGTCATGCCTGTTTCTATGATTAAAATGTGTACGAGACTGCCTTTATCTATGATTAGAATGTCAGATTACAAAGATGGTATTCTAAAGAATCTTTTACAGTTGGTTGCTCAAGATGGACAAACCATAATATCAGAGAAATAGGCCTTGGGTTAGGCCTATGTAGGATGCAAGAGAGTGTGTCAATATTTATTTATTTGCTGTATAGGATGAAAAACAAAAAACATAATTATAATAATAAATAATAGTGTAATATTCTGTAATAAAGATTAATATTTATTTGTTATAAATGTTGTAAATGATTAAAACACATAGCTTATAGGCCTACATCTTTAAGTTTTCACTTAATTAACTAATTTTGTAAAAAAAAAACCGTTATGATGTCCCTAACAGTCATGTCCATCATTTTGTCTTAGGCAATACTGTTGCAGTCAGTTTTGGCAGTTATTTTGCATTAGCAAAATTTTGCAACTTAGTTGTTCCTAAGTTAGGAAATTCTTGAGTTAGGATGGTTCTGTAATGGCCAAATTCCTATCTTTAGATAGGATTTTTTCCTAAAGTAGAGTAGACAAAAGGTAATGAAATAAACACCTAAATGTGTAAATCAGACTTTGTTGTTGTAGTGTCAAAAAATACATGCCATGGTAACAAATTAGCCAAAAATCTTAAAATTGACCAGTGCATGAAAAAACGATGTTTTCACCTGCCGTGTCTCGCATTAACTGGAAAGTTAACGTAATTACAGACGTTAACGTACAGATATTGACGCTCTGGTTCTAGTACATCAGGTCACTTTGTATAAAATCAAGCATCTAGAATTATGAATGCAGACTGCATTGATTTATTATATTGTATGTTATAGCTTCTACCATTTGAGTTAAAGCTAACAAATATGCTCCTGTTTTTATTTAACCCATTTGTTAACGTTGTAAACCGCTTGTTTGTGTATCAAATAGGCCATCCTACGTTTTCATTCGACGCTGTTGCTTCTTATGTAGCCTAAGTAAACAGTATCACGGTATGCTATCATAGTTTGTCTTTCATTAGAATGTATGGTGCTTAATTAATACTCCTATAATGGAATTCATGAAAGCCATGAATAGGTTACTCTTACGAAATGGACCATACAACCAAAGTCTTGTTAAAACAAGAATACAGAAAAACAGCATACAGAAGTTGAGCTATAACGTTTGTGTTGTCTACATAGGCTACAAAAGGCCTACTTGGCCTACTCTCTACTCTTGGCCTTTCTGCCTTCATTCTGGCATACTATTACATTACTGGCATATATCCCTTACAAGCCCGACCGTTCTAATTTCGTTAAAATTTTAACGATGACCAATCATCTAATATCTAAGCTGTCCAATGACTGATTTTATTTCTGAAATCTTCCCCGTAATGCTGACAACATCAGCTTCAATTTGATATGATTGGTTAAGGGGTTTATGGCGCGAAATGTTTTGGATACTTGAAGATGAGTCGTGAAAAAAACTTTTCACTTCAGTCGTACATTTTAACATGGACCGCTAGATGCCACCTGCACTTTGTTGGAGTTTACCTCGACTGGAAACCACACAGCTGGATAAACTGAGGTAATATATATTTTACATCGTTTCTAGTTATGGTTAATCTTAATTTGTAGTCATAAAATCATGTTATTTGATAGTAATATGCTTTCTCATCAGCGTCAACATTATGGCATAGCGGGGGCTAAGTGCATCGTCATGTAACTTTAGCTAGCTGCATTACTCTGAACTGCTTGCAGTATTCTCGTTTGCTTTTTATATCAGTTATTTTCATTTGACAATTTCATTTAAAAACCTGTTAGTATATAACCTAAGTTTGTTTTCTAGTACCAATTTGCTTGTTAGGTAAGCATTATATTGGCAAGTCAGTATAGGATACCAAAGCTGAATAAATCAATGGGCGCCGCGTTTCTAAGTTGCGTTATCTTACATGAAATAAGTTGAGCGATATTTTTACTCCTCTCAATATGTAGTTGTAGAAAACAAGATGTGAAATCACGGATTCTGTCAGAAATGTAGTGCTAATTAACGTATTGCCTCTCATCAGGTTGGTACCTCGCTAGGCAGTTTGTAGTGAACTGTTTTACCTTGCTTCTAAATGTCAAACATCAGACGTGCTTGTCTCAACATTTTCTAAGATGGCATGACTTGATATTCTACTCTTCTCAATATGTAGTTTTATAGAAAACATGATGTGAAATCACATATTATGTCAGAAATGTCATTATTACATTTAAGCAGTTAGTTACTAGGTGAAATGTAATCTGTCTTTATCTTAATGCCAGCCAGGCAATCAGATTTAGGGTAGCTAAACCCATGTGTAATAAAATGACTTTTCATACTTCTAAATATTTTTGAGTTACTCAAAATGCTTCAATAGTTTAGGCTACCTCTTCTTGTGTATATATGTGCACACATGCACACATCTGTAGTTTTGTGATTTTATTTTTTTAATTAATAAATGTATTACATTTGTATGATTTTACTGTTGTTTCAGATGTAGGATGACAAGACCTACACAGAACTCCCTCCCTAATATCCATTGCTACTGGGGAACCAAGTCTCTGAAGGGATCAGGGAGCGTGATGACCTGATGAGAAAAACATATTGTGTACACTTTTTCTCCATTGACATTGCTGTTTCAGTAGTTTCTTATTATTTCAAGTTTGGCAATGCAGAATCTGGTGTTGAACCTAGGTTTGGTAGCTACAGCCAGAAAGATTTTGGCGAAAATCTATCACAACAGCTGGCAGGCATTTCCGTCAAAATTTCAGCCTCGCCTTCAGCTGCTCCAACTACTACTCTGTCATCTTTTCAACAAGTACATATTCCTGTACAGCAGGAGCCAAAGAAAAATTGTTGGCTTTGTTATAAAAACAATACATAATAACACTAAAGTAGCTTGTATGGCCTGGAGTTTAGCGGTAGGTGACTGCTTTTTTGGTAAACAAAATTGCTGTCAGATTTGGCATTCTACAGAAGGGGATGCGTTTCGTTATGAGTCATAGGTCCTCTGTGTTTAACCTTCAGGTTCCCCACCCCACCTTTCCCTATCCTCCTCTGTGTGTGAGTGTGGTGTGTGTGAGTTTGTGTTTATATGTGTGTATGTGTTTATTCTCAACAGGCTTGTTCTATGTAATCTAATGATGTTGACGTTGATTGTATTCCTAGCTTTTCATAAATAATACATTTTATAGATGTATATCATTTTCATATTACACTAATTTATATAAGGAAGTTGTATCTGTTGAATCAAATGTATTCTATGTCTCTTCTGAATTGATCTTCAATAAATATACAGTATACTTACTTCCTGTATTACTGGTAAGGTACATGTTTTTCTTTTATATATCATTATTGTTGACTGTAGCATTTGCTTATATACAAATAAATGGTTTATTCTTATGGACCAAATACATCTAAACCATTGTGTCTGACTTCATTATTAGTTTTTATGCATACTTTTATGTTTTTGGTGAGAAAGAGAATGCGATTTCTGTCAACATTCTAAATCCCGTTTCCTGCATTTTTATATACACTTATCACTTAATTTATCATAACTTTTGAAAGGTTAATGGTATTCCAATTCAGTCTTTTTTGTTAAATAGCCCACAACTTGCTGAACATGTCATACACTCTATATTTTTCTCTATCTCGTATAGAAATATGATGAAAATTCATTTTTATGCGAATGAAATTCTATTTTAACAAATTTCGGTATACATTTGGAGAGTATTTTCAAAGACTGTTCATTACTATATCAACATTACCATATGTATTTTACATCATTTGATAGAACTGACCCTTCTGATTACAATGGTATGTATATCCCATTGATGGTATGTATTATACTCAAGAAATAAGTTTGTTTGTGTAAGGAGGTCATCCAGCACCAAAAATGGAATTTTCGGCACGGGCACGAAAGGGTTAAAGCGTAACCTGGCATGTGAATAAGCTTTCCAGTTGTAGTACAATGGAGGAAAAACGTGGTTGTAAGTGGTACTATAGGGAACATATAAGGTAAATTCCCTTATATTCAGTCAACGGAAATGGTAACCACTTAAGCAATAATGGCTTTGCGAAATACACCCCCTGCCTGCTAGATCAGCAGCATCAGGATCAAGATGCTAAAACAGTCCTCCAAGGCCTTGTGACTCAGAGAAAAGTCGATTACCAATTGTGGTGACTATTTTGTCGCTTGCTTGGTGTGGTTCATAGGCTGCTGTTGAAAATATGTGCATCATTCACACTGCCGGGCCATCTCGTTACATTGAGAATGCGCATTTTGTTGTCCCAAACCATTTGACAGTTTATAAAGCTGTAATGGAAACAGTAATATTATAAAAATAATGTTATTACTTAATTATATTATTGCAAAACGTCTGCACGTTTGACATATCAAAGTGTTTCACAACCGTTAAAGTCAGTTTTTAATTATGTATACCGCACAAATGCCTTTTGCCTTAGTGCATATTTGTTATGTTTAGGCAGACCAAATTATCAGGTGATGTAGCCTTATGTTGATTCGTAAAGGCTGGATTTACGCACGGTGCCTTCGAAAATGAGTGGAATGTGGAAGTACACATCGCTACAGCCTGCGGGAAGGCGCAAGTACACCTCGCTTGCAGCCCACTATTCCAAGCACCCCAAGCGTACATGAACGTAAAACTTCGTGGAGATCTCTCTGCTCTTCCTTATTTGCTATAGTTATATCGTTGGGGTGAAGTACAGCGTTGTAATGTTCTAATCACGACAATTGATTGATTTAATTTCATTAACACAGTTGACGGCTGATGGAAGAATCAGATTCCAGATTTCCACAAGACTAGTTCACGATTTACATGCAATGGTAATTCACTGGAATTACATTTTCTAGTTATTACTAGCCTTCTTCGAAGTCCTCTTATTCTTATGACAGTGTAAATGCACTCTACTGCTATCCGATTTCTTCTTCTTATTATTATTATTTCAACTGGTGGCAGTAATGCACCTATGAAGCCTGAAAGCTAAAGCACACAGTGAACTGTAAAGGAAAGAATACATTTTTTGGCTAATGTGTCTGCTAATATGAAGAAAGGATACATTTGGCTAGCTAGAAGTCTAACGTGAATCGATGGTAAGCGTTTTATCGTTTGTACAACCTCTCCTAAACTGGTATTCCGCAAGATGCAACACGGAAATAGGAAGAGGCCACTCAATGACTTCTGATACAAAGACTTCAAATGGTATCACTTTCAAATGACCCATCGTCAGTCTTCAAATCAGAATCAGGCTTTTCTAACTGGAAGCAAGACGGTGGCTTCAAAGACCATTCCAAATCAAACCATTGTAAAAATAGTCGTTAAAAAGAATTGTGTAAATATGATGTAGTTGTTCCTCATGCTATGTGTGTGTCTCCGTGTGTGTTTGTTTTAATGTACGCAAACTGGCAGTGAAAGTGTTTTCTCTTATCAACAAAAGGGGAAAGAGTTAAAGTAAAACTTGTTTAATTGAACGAAAAATGTGTGTATGATGATGTATGATTTCTGTTTAAAAATGTAATTTCCACTGAAGTGTCTAATATATTTTAGTTTTATATTGTGCTTTCAATGCAAATTATAAATAAATGGGAAAATTGTTAAGAATTGTATTGGCTTTTTATTTTAGCATTTATCATTCAAGTGTTTGAACAAGGTAAGACTGGTGAAATGTATGCACCTTACTGCTGTTATGTAGTCTAGTTAGCTGTAGTGGGTAAACTGTGATCAAACCCAAATATTAATACCTATCCTTGTCTTTTTGAAGTGGGTATACTGAGATGGTGATGCTTTTTAAGTGGGTATACAAGAGACTTTCTAATGAGGAGACACAGCACTCAAAAAATCCTCCATAGAATGCATGGGGCTAGTTTGTAACGCCAATATGGCCGTTGTCTACAGATATCCCACCCCTTCCTCGGCAAAACTTCGACAATGTGAATACATTGAGCCAATCATGTGGTGTGATGTGAAGACATCGTGCCAATCATGTGTTTCGAAGTTGCCGCTGGAGCAAGATTGGTGTCGTGAAGGGTGTCGTGAAGGGCGCACGCACATTTCTGCCGAATAGGATGCCCGATGAGTGCCCAAAAAGTGTTGCAATATGGCCGTTGAGTGGAGGGACTTGCCTAAAAGGACTTTGGGTATACTGCGTATAGTCCTGCATATCACGTAGACTTCGTGCCTCTGCCTTACTGAACAAGGGATTTTCTGTGTATGGATGTTGACAGGTTCTTAGCCCCTCAGTGTATGATGTGGCCCCTTTGTGACCCCTGTCTCAGAAAAATCATAGAACCGCCACTGCTGTCAATTATACCATTTTATGCAAAAAATACAAACACATTAATTTGGATATATCCATATAATAATGACAAGGAATAAAAGGGGTTTACCTCTAAATTTATTCAAGAATGCAGGCTGCCTCATCTTGATAGGTTGAATATGTAGTAGATTGCAAACACAGCTGCAAGTCCCGTTGCAAATGTTGGTGTGATGCCGTCAGAGATTACACGGCCCTCACGGCCTTCAAGTCATAGCAACATGGGAATGCATGTTACCTTGTGAAAACGTTTGTAAACTCGAGATAAATGGCCAATATGATATATATAGTGCCTATCAATGAATATAAATGAAATGTATGTATACCAGGCAGTATCAGGTGAGGACTTGCAAGAAGACTGAGAGTTGTCTCAACGTCAGCTGCAGTAGCAGACATCTGTAGGGAACAAATACATCATGCCTACCATAATAAGATTTTAAAGAAGAAAAGATATAAACACACTACAGGTAGGTGAGAGTAACCTAGAAGCAAATGGGGAAGTAGCTACAGTCAAAATGCTAAATAGATTTGGCATTCCAAATTTAAAGGGTAACCATTTGTACAGGTCTTTCTACTGCATATGTCTAAAACGTAGCATGAACCCTTTTGTACCCCTGAAGTAATCTCTGATGGCTCTTCCACATTCCTCCATACTGAGTTCCAAGCTACGAAGCACATTGATGCCTGTGAGCAGCTCAAAATGGGCGTATATATATCTTGGCGTGAAAAGAAAAGGCTATTTTCTTTTCACATCTTCAATGTCTGGAGGTGGAAGTGCAATTTACATGGCAACGTTGTAGAGAGAATGTGAGCTCCATTAGATTTTAAACTTCTTCTCTTTTTGCTCCACCTGCACCCTCCATCTGGTTTTAGGTCTCTTGCCATTCTTGCAATTGCAGAACGAACTTCCTGTGGCATTTCTTCCCAAAAGACTTGGAATGTTTCTGGCCATGTTTTCAGTATCGTAGAAAGTCTGTTGCTTGGCTCACTGTTTCTTGATTGGCTTGAACATGAAAAGGTAATGATACTTTTCAGCAATAAAATATACTGCTGAATCCTTATGAAAAGGAACCACCTTGATTTTTCCAGTAACAAGCCCCTCATCATCATCAATCACAATGAGCATGTTCTTTCCCCTTCAAAGTCACTTCATTGGACTATCAGAGTATTTGTGGACTCAAAATTATGATGTGCAACTGCCTCTCTGATTACATCATTGTAGTCATCTGAGAAAAACTGTGTGCCGCTCTCCACGGAAACACATGAAGGTACCAGCACTCAGAAAGGCCTGATGTCTCTCTGCAAGAGTAGAACATGGATTCTTAAAGTTGCCAAATTTTCTCAAACACTGCTTAAAATATGTGTATTTGCTCTCAAATCTTAAAGTCCATAGGCGAATAAGTGGCCCAAATTGGACAATGCGGTCAGGATAATGACTTTAGTCGGTTGTCAGGAAAGGTTTAGATTCGGAAAGGTTTAGATTCATCAATCAGAACTCTTAGGTATGCTATCTGGCCATTTAAAATTGCAGGTGCACAACTGAGGGCCACAACTTCTCTTGGTTGCAAAACCAATTGCCATACTTTGGTTGTCACCTGGATTTTGTACTTTGTCTCCGATCAAAACAGGCAACATTCTCAGAAAATACTAATTCTGCACAGCATGTCCCCCAAGTTTCCCACCCTCTGGATTAACCTCACACGGTTTGTTATTAGCATCCCTACTTGAACTGATTTATTCGTCGAATAACTCAAGATAGCTAAACATTTTAGCCTTCAAAAAGATCGTGGCCAAGACATGGAGGCAACCCTGACTGACATACATGGAAGTATTTGAGCGTATTAAACACAGAGTCAAACACCTCCACAAGATGTACACTGCCCTTCACTGCTCATTGTATGACTGTATGACTGCACTGTGCGTTTTGTGACCTGGATAAGAGGATCTGCATGGAACGCTTCTCTGCTATCACAATATCTGCAGAAGTGTGAACTCCTGCTGAAGTTCTCCACAAAGCCTTCTATGCTATGTGAGCCCAGATTGTCACCTGCAATGGCACACAGAGTTCCCTTGAAGACCTTTCCATCAGACAGAGTAACACCATTGAGCTCAATATCTTTAAGGTCATTGACGAGGGTGCTCATAACCAAGTCTTGACCAAAATACTTAAAATCGTGCTCAGAGAAGAACAAGTTGCATTTGATCAGTGCTGGACTGCATTGTATTTTTACAATGTGACATTAAATCTGCAAGCGTTAGATACACCACAAGTATCTTATTTCTTTCCAGATCCTAGTGGTTCAAATGCATCCTCATTGCTTTTCTTGCTTAGATATTGTACAAAGCATCGAGAAATAGACACAGTAAACCAGCAAATAAGTCTGAGGTATCTGCCAACCATTTTAAGTTATGAAAAGTTAGAGTTAAGTTAGAAAACAGTTTTCAAGAACAGCTTCAACTATGTTGAGCCAGTTCAAATCTGTCTAGGTCAGAATGAGGCAGGTAAAGAGTGTTTTGCCCAGTATGTTCCTATTAAACAGAAAAGTAATTCTCTATTCCATTACCAATCAGTGCATGAACAATATAAGCAAGTACACTCCAGTATTGGTTCTAAGAATATTCTTATGTGTGGGATGGCAAAAACATGGCTGAGAATGTGCTCTTCCAGACTGAGAGCTCATCACTGAGCTTGGCAACGGCTGAGCAAATGAGGCACGTAGTCTACATGATATGCAGGACTATACGAAGTATACCCAAAGTCCTTTTAGGCAAGTCCCTCCACTCAACGGCCATATTGCAACGCTTTTTGGGCACTCATCGGGCATCCTATTTGGCAGAAATGTGCGTGCGCAAGGCTTCACGACACCAATCTTGCTCCAGCGGCAAGTTCACAACACATGATTGGCACGATGTTACATTAAAACAAACACACACGCACAGTCCACACACATAAGCATGAGCAACAACTACATCATATTTACACTATTTTTTCAACAACTATTTTTACAATGGTTTGATTTGGAATGGTCTTTGAAGCCACCGTCTTGTTTCCAGTTAGAAAAGCCTGATTCTAATTTGAAGACTAACAAATGGGTCATTTGAAAGAGAAAAAATTACGGAAGGGGACACTAAAACACTAAAGATGGAATATTCCTACCATTTGAAGTCTTTGTATCATAAGTCATTGAGTGGCCTCTTCCTATTTCCGTGCTGCATCTTGCAGAATACCAGTTTAGGAGAGGTTGCACAGAACCATCTGCTCTAGAATGGGAAATGTCTGGAGAGAAGAAAATGAAACACGTTTGAGAAACTTAATTGTTATTAACTTTCATAACCCACTGTCAACCTGGCGTTTCTAAAATGAATGACAAAATATGCTATAGGAAATAGGAGGAGCAGCTATGCTTGGTGACTGGTGGTTCTGAAGACTGTGGGTTGAAGTCACCAGCTCCTGCGCCATCCCAGTCTGTAGGTGAAACACAAATGCGTGTCACAAAATCCATGCTTGTATTCAGCATGTCGTCTATAACACCATTTTAAACACTTCATACATTACCTTACATAAAATCTATCAGCATGCTAACAATGAATAACAATCAAACTTCAACTTAACCTAACGTTAAGTTAATGTTAACAGTTCACTGCCTAATTCAGATAACAGTTCACTGCAAGCTTGCTGCTGCTTCGTAATTTAATTGAAAAACTTAACATATTGGGATAGCAACAAATAACGGCCCTTTTAACATAATGATGATAACCAACATAGAGATTTGTGACTCACCAAGAAACTTTTGTGGAGGATGAAAGGCTGCCATTCATGTTAGAATTCTAGCTGATACTTTCGTTAGCCAAATATATCCTTTCAAATATATCCTTTCTTCACATTAACCAAATGTATTCTTTCCTTCACAGTTCACAGTTAAAGCACACAGTAAACAATTCACTGTGTGCTTTAGCTTTCAGGCTTCATAGGTGCATTACTGCCACCAGTTGTTTGGAAATTGCATCTCTGATCGTCGTTCTCAACAAGTTTGACACTTATTGATGATTGACGGTACAGGGGCCAGTCAGGGGCCAATGAGATTTCAGTTCATGCATTTTACATGTCTAGAAATGAAATAAAAAATAATTTGGAAAACATCTGACAGATTTTTAAATTTAAAAAAAAAAAAACTTTCTCTCATCCTGACCGCGAAAACTAAAAAAATATGAAAAGTATGGAAAAAATCAAACCAATTTTTTTTCCACTTTTTTTAGCCCTAGTTCATGCATTTGACCATGTCTAGACGTGAAATAAAAATAATTTGGACAATAATTGACAGATTTTGAAATTTTTCAAAAATCTGTCTTTTTTCCAAACTACCTTATTTGAAAACTATGAAAATCTAAAAAGTACGAAAAAAATCTGACCAATTTTCACTTTTTTTGCCATAGTTCATGCATTTCACATGTCTAGACGTGAAATAAAAATAATTTGGACAATAATTGACAGATTTTGAAATTTGTCAAAAAATCTGTCTCTCATAATGACCGCGAAAACTGAGAAAATCTGAAAAGTACGAAAAAAATCAGACAAATTTTTTCACTTTTTTTTGCCATAGTTCAGGTATTTCGGACCTTATGTGAAAACTACGAAAATCTGAAAAGTACGAAAAAAATCAGACCAATTTTTTTTCCACTTTTTTGCCATAGTTCATACATTTCACATGTCTAGATGTGAAATAAAAATAATTTGGACAATAATTGACAGATTTTGAAATTTTTCAAAAATCTGTCTTTTTTCCTGACCACAGACCTTAAATGAAAACTAAGAAAATCTGAAAAGTACGAAAAAATCAAACCAAATTTCTTTCACTTTTTTTGCCATAGTTCATATATTTCACATGTCTAGATGTGAAATATAAATATAATTTGGACAATAATTGACAGATTTTGAAATTTGTAAAAAAAAAACTTTCTCTCATCCTGACCGCGAAAACTAAAAAAATCTGAAAAGTACGAAAAAATCAAACCAATTTTTTTTCACTTTTTTTGCCATAGTTCATACATTTCACATGTCTAGACGTGAAATAAAAAATAATTTGAACAATATCTGACAGATTTTGAAATTTGTAAAAAAAAAAACTTTCTCTCATACTGACCGCGAAAACTAAAAAAATCTGAAAAGTACGAAAAAATCAGACCAATTTTTTTTTTCACTTTTTTTTGCCATAGTTCATACATTTCACATGTCTAGATGTGAAATAAAAATAATTTGGACAATAATTGACAGATTTTGAAATTTTTCAAAAATCTGTCTTTTTTCCTGACCACAGACCTTAAATGAAAACTAAGAAAATCTGAAAAGTACGAAAAAATCAAACCAAATTTCTTTCACTTTTTTTGCCATAGTTCATACATTTCACATGTCTAGATGTGAAATATAAATATAATTTGGACAATAATTGACAGATTTTGAAATTTGTAAAAAAAAAACTTTCTCTCATCCTGACCGCGAAAACTAAAAAAATCTGAAAAGTACGAAAAAATCAGACCAATTTTTTTTTCACTTTTTTTTGCCATAGTTCATACATTTCACATGTCTAGATGTGAAATAAAAATAATTTGGACAATAATTGACAGATTTTGAAATTTTTAAAAAATCTGTCTTTTTTCCTGACCACAGACCTTAAATGAAAACTAAGAAAATCTGAAAAGTACGAAAAAATCAAACCAATTTTTTTTCACTTTTTTTGCCATAGTTCATACATTTCACAGGTCTAGACATGAAATAAAAAATAATTTGAACAATATCTGACAGATTTTGAAATTTGTAAAAAAAAAAACTTTCTCTCATCCTGACCACGAAAATTAAAAAAATCTGAAAAGTACGAAAAAATCAGACCAATTTTTTTTTCACTTTTTTTTGCCATAGTTCATACATTTCACATGTCTAGATGTGAAATAAAAATAATTTGGACAATAATTGACAGATTTTGAAATTTTTCAAAAATCTGTCTTTTTTCCTGACCACAGACCTTAAATGAAAACTAAGAAAATCTGAAAAGTACGAAAAAATCAAACCAAATTTCTTTCACTTTTTTTGCCATAGTTCATATATTTCACATGTCTAGATGTGAAATATAAATATAATTTGGACAATAATTGACAGATTTTGAAATTTGTAAAAAAAAAACTTTCTCTCATCCTGACCGCGAAAACTAAAAAAATCTGAAAAGTACGAAAAAATCAAACCAATTTTTTTTCACTTTTTTTGCCATAGTTCATACATTTCACAGGTCTAGACATGAAATAAAAAATAATTTGAACAATATCTGACAGATTTTGAAATTTGTAAAAAAAAAAACTTTCTCTCATCCTGACCGCGAAAATTAAAAAAATCTGAAAAGTACGAAAAAATCAGACCAATTTTTTTTTCACTTTTTTTTGCCATAGTTCATACATTTCACATGTCTAGATGTGAAATAAAAATAATTTGGACAATAATTGACAGATTTTGAAATTTTTCAAAAATCTGTCTTTTTTCCTGACCACAGACCTTAAATGAAAACTAAGAAAATCTGAAAAGTACGAAAAAATCAAACCAAATTTCTTTCACTTTTTTTGCCATAGTTCATACATTTCACATGTCTAGATGTGAAATATAAATATAATTTGGACAATAATTGACAGATTTTGAAATTTGTAAAAAAAAAACTTTCTCTCATCCTGACCGCGAAAACTAAAAAAATCTGAAAAGTACGAAAAAATCAGACCAATTTTTTTTTCACTTTTTTTTGCCATAGTTCATACATTTCACATGTCTAGATGTGAAATAAAAATAATTTGGACAATAATTGACAGATTTTGAAATTTTTAAAAAATCTGTCTTTTTTCCTGACCACAGACCTTAAATGAAAACTAAGAAAATCTGAAAAGTACGAAAAAATCAAACCAATTTTTTTTCACTTTTTTTGCCATAGTTCATACATTTCACAGGTCTAGACATGAAATAAAAAATAATTTGAACAATATCTGACAGATTTTGAAATTTGTAAAAAAAAAAACTTTCTCTCATCCTGACCGCGAAAATTAAAAAAATCTGAAAAGTACGAAAAAATCAGACCAATTTTTTTTTCACTTTTTTTTGCCATAGTTCATACATTTCACATGTCTAGATGTGAAATAAAAATAATTTGGACAATAATTGACAGATTTTGAAATTTTTCAAAAATCTGTCTTTTTTCCTGACCACAGACCTTAAATGAAAACTAAGAAAATCTGAAAAGTACGAAAAAATCAAACCAAATTTCTTTCACTTTTTTTGCCATAGTTCATATATTTCACATGTCTAGATGTGAAATATAAATATAATTTGGACAATAATTGACAGATTTTGAAATTTGTAAAAAAAAAACTTTCTCTCATCCTGACCGCGAAAACTAAAAAAATCTGAAAAGTACGAAAAAATCAAACCAATTTTTTTTCACTTTTTTTGCCATAGTTCATACATTTCACAGGTCTAGACATGAAATAAAAAATAATTTGAACAATATCTGACAGATTTTGAAATTTGTAAAAAAAAAAACTTTCTCTCATCCTGACCGCGAAAATTAAAAAAATCTGAAAAGTACGAAAAAATCAGACCAATTTTTTTTTCACTTTTTTTTGCCATAGTTCATACATTTCACATGTCTAGATGTGAAATAAAAATAATTTGGACAATAATTGACAGATTTTGAAATTTTTCAAAAATCTGTCTTTTTTCCTGACCACAGACCTTAAATGAAAACTAAGAAAATCTGAAAAGTACGAAAAAATCAAACCAAATTTCTTTCACTTTTTTTGCCATAGTTCATACATTTCACATGTCTAGATGTGAAATATAAATATAATTTGGACAATAATTGACAGATTTTGAAATTTGTAAAAAAAAAACTTTCTCTCATCCTGACCGCGAAAACTAAAAAAATCTGAAAAGTACGAAAAAATCAGACCAATTTTTTTTTCACTTTTTTTTGCCATAGTTCATACATTTCACATGTCTAGATGTGAAATAAAAATAATTTGGACAATAATTGACAGATTTTGAAATTTTTAAAAAATCTGTCTTTTTTCCTGACCACAGACCTTAAATGAAAACTAAGAAAATCTGAAAAGTACGAAAAAATCAAACCAATTTTTTTTCACTTTTTTTGCCATAGTTCATACATTTCACAGGTCTAGACATGAAATAAAAAATAATTTGAACAATATCTGACAGATTTTGAAATTTGTAAAAAAAAAAACTTTCTCTCATCCTGACCGCGAAAATTAAAAAAATCTGAAAAGTACGAAAAAATCAGACCAATTTTTTTTTCACTTTTTTTTGCCATAGTTCATACATTTCACATGTCTAGATGTGAAATAAAAATAATTTGGACAATAATTGACAGATTTTGAAATTTTTCAAAAATCTGTCTTTTTTCCTGACCACAGACCTTAAATGAAAACTAAGAAAATCTGAAAAGTACGAAAAAATCAAACCAAATTTCTTTCACTTTTTTTGCCATAGTTCATATATTTCACATGTCTAGATGTGAAATATAAATATAATTTGGACAATAATTGACAGATTTTGAAATTTGTAAAAAAAAAACTTTCTCTCATCCTGACCGCGAAAACTAAAAAAATCTGAAAAGTACGAAAAAATCAAACCAATTTTTTTTCACTTTTTTTGCCATAGTTCATACATTTCACAGGTCTAGACATGAAATAAAAAATAATTTGAACAATATCTGACAGATTTTGAAATTTGTAAAAAAAAAAACTTTCTCTCATCCTGACCGCGAAAATTAAAAAAATCTGAAAAGTACGAAAAAATCAGACCAATTTTTTTTTCACTTTTTTTTGCCATAGTTCATACATTTCACATGTCTAGATGTGAAATAAAAATAATTTGGACAATAATTGACAGATTTTGAAATTTTTCAAAAATCTGTCTTTTTTCCTGACCACAGACCTTAAATGAAAACTAAGAAAATCTGAAAAGTACGAAAAAATCAAACCAAATTTCTTTCACTTTTTTTGCCATAGTTCATACATTTCACATGTCTAGATGTGAAATATAAATATAATTTGGACAATAATTGACAGATTTTGAAATTTGTAAAAAAAAAACTTTCTCTCATCCTGACCGCGAAAACTAAAAAAATCTGAAAAGTACGAAAAAATCAGACCAATTTTTTTTTCACTTTTTTTTGCCATAGTTCATACATTTCACATGTCTAGATGTGAAATAAAAATAATTTGGACAATAATTGACAGATTTTGAAATTTTTAAAAAATCTGTCTTTTTTCCTGACCACAGACCTTAAATGAAAACTAAGAAAATCTGAAAAGTACGAAAAAATCAAACCAATTTTTTTTCACTTTTTTTGCCATAGTTCATACATTTCACAGGTCTAGACATGAAATAAAAAATAATTTGAACAATATCTGACAGATTTTGAAATTTGTAAAAAAAAAAACTTTCTCTCATCCTGACCGCGAAAATTAAAAAAATCTGAAAAGTACGAAAAAATCAGACCAATTTTTTTTTCACTTTTTTTTGCCATAGTTCATACATTTCACATGTCTAGATGTGAAATAAAAATAATTTGGACAATAATTGACAGATTTTGAAATTTTTCAAAAATCTGTCTTTTTTCCTGACCACAGACCTTAAATGAAAACTAAGAAAATCTGAAAAGTACGAAAAAATCAAACCAAATTTCTTTCACTTTTTTTGCCATAGTTCATATATTTCACATGTCTAGATGTGAAATATAAATATAATTTGGACAATAATTGACAGATTTTGAAATTTGTAAAAAAAAAACTTTCTCTCATCCTGACCGCGAAAACTAAAAAAATCTGAAAAGTACGAAAAAATCAAACCAATTTTTTTTCACTTTTTTTGCCATAGTTCATACATTTCACAGGTCTAGACATGAAATAAAAAATAATTTGAACAATATCTGACAGATTTTGAAATTTGTAAAAAAAAAAACTTTCTCTCATCCTGACCGCGAAAATTAAAAAAATCTGAAAAGTACGAAAAAATCAGACCAATTTTTTTTTCCACTTTTTTTTGCCATAGTTCATACATTTCACATGTCTAGATGTGAAATAAAAATAATTTGGACAATAATTGACAGATTTTGAAATTTTTCAAAAATCTGTCTTTTTTCCTGACCACAGACCTTAAATGAAAACTAAGAAAATCTGAAAAGTACGAAAAAATCAAACCAAATTTCTTTCACTTTTTTTGCCATAGTTCATACATTTCACATGTCTAGATGTGAAATATAAATATAATTTAGACAATAATTGACAGATTTTGAAATTTGTAAAAAAAAAACTTTCTCTCATCTTGACCGCGAAAACTAAAAAAATCTGAAAAGTACGAAAAAATCAGACCAATTTTTTTTTCACTTTTTTTTGCCATAGTTCATACATTTCACATGTCTAGATGTGAAATATAAATATAATTTGGACAATAATTGACAGATTTTGAAATTTGTAAAAAAAAAACTTTCTCTCATCCTGACCGCGAAAACTAAAAAAATCTGAAAAGTACGAAAAAATCAAACCAATTTTTTTTCACTTTTTTTGCCATAGTTCATACATTTCACATGTCTAGACGTGAAATAAAAAATAATTTGAACAATATCTGACAGATTTTGAAATTTGTAAAAAAAAAAAACTTTCTCTCATACTGACCGCGAAAACTAAAAAAATCTGAAAAGTACGAAAAAATCAGACCAATTTTTTTTTCCACTTTTTTTTGCCATAGTTCATACATTTCACATGTCTAGATGTGAAATAAAAATAATTTGGACAATAATTGACAGATTTTGAAATTTTTCAAAAATCTGTCTTTTTTCCTGACCACAGACCTTAAATGAAAACTAAGAAAATCTGAAAAGTACGAAAAAATCAAACCAAATTTCTTTCACTTTTTTTGCCATAGTTCATACATTTCACATGTCTAGATGTGAAATATAAATATAATTTAGACAATAATTGACAGATTTTGAAATTTGTAAAAAAAAAACTTTCTCTCATCTTGACCGCGAAAATTAAAAAAATCTGAAAAGTACGAAAAAATCAGACCAATTTTTTTTTCCACTTTTTTTTGCCATAGTTCATACATTTCACATGTCTAGATGTGAAATAAAAATAATTTGGACAATAATTGACAGATTTTGAAATTTTTCAAAAATCTGTCTTTTTTCCTGACCACAGACCTTAAATGAAAACTAAGAAAATCTGAAAAGTACGAAAAAATCAAACCAAATTTCTTTCACTTTTTTTGCCATAGTTCATACATTTCACATGTCTAGATGTGAAATATAAATATAATTTAGACAATAATTGACAGATTTTGAAATTTGTAAAAAAAAAACTTTCTCTCATCTTGACCGCGAAAATTAAAAAAATCTGAAAAGTACGAAAAAATCAGACCAATTTTTTTTTCACTTTTTTTTGCCATAGTTCATACATTTCACATGTCTAGATGTGAAATAAAAATAATTTGGACAATAATTGACAGATTTTGAAATTTTTCAAAAATCTGTCTTTTTTCCTGACCACAGACCTTAAATGAAAACTAAGAAAATCTGAAAAGTACGAAAAAATCAAACCAAATTTCTTTCACTTTTTTTGCCATAGTTCATACATTTCACATGTCTAGATGTGAAATATAAATATAATTTAGACAATAATTGACAGATTTTGAAATTTGTAAAAAAAAAACTTTCTCTCATCTTGACCGCGAAAACTAAAAAAATCTGAAAAGTACGAAAAAATCAGACCAATTTTTTTTTCACTTTTTTTTGCCATAGTTCATACATTTCACATGTCTAGATGTGAAATATAAATATAATTTGGACAATAATTGACAGATTTTGAAATTTGTAAAAAAAAAATTTCTCTCATCCTGACCGCGAAAACTAAAAAAATCTGAAAAGTACGAAAAAATCAAACCAATTTTTTTTCACTTTTTTTGCCATAGTTCATACATTTCACATGTCTAGACGTGAAATAAAAAATAATTTGAACAATATCTGACAGATTTTGAAATTTGTAAAAAAAAAAACTTTCTCTCATACTGACCGCGAAAACTAAAAAAATCTGAAAAGAACGAAAAAATCAGACCAATTTTTTTTTCCACTTTTTTTTGCCATAGTTCATACATTTCACATGTCTAGATGTGAAATAAAAATAATTTGGACAATAATTGACAGATTTTGAAATTTTTCAAAAATCTGTCTTTTTTCCTGACCACAGACCTTAAATGAAAACTAAGAAAATCTGAAAAGTACGAAAAAATCAAACCAAATTTCTTTCACTTTTTTTGCCATAGTTCATACATTTCACATGTCTAGATGTGAAATATAAATATAATTTAGACAATAATTGACAGATTTTGAAATTTGTAAAAAAAAAACTTTCTCTCATCTTGACCGCGAAAATTAAAAAAATCTGAAAAGTACGAAAAAATCAGACCAATTTTTTTTTCACTTTTTTTTGCCATAGTTCATACATTTCACATGTCTAGATGTGAAATATAAATATAATTTGGACAATAATTGACAGATTTTGAAATTTGTAAAAAAAAAATTTCTCTCATCCTGACCGCGAAAACTAAAAAAATCTGAAAAGTACGAAAAAATCAAACCAATTTTTTTTCACTTTTTTTGCCATAGTTCATACATTTCACATGTCTAGACGTGAAATAAAAAATAATTTGAACAATATCTGACAGATTTTGAAATTTGTGAAAAAAAAAACTTTCTCTCATACTGACCGCGAAAACTAAAAAAATCTGAAAAGTACGAAAAAATCAGACCAATTTTTTTTTCCACTTTTTTTTGCCATAGTTCATACATTTCACATGTCTAGATGTGAAATAAAAATAATTTGGACAATAATTGACAGATTTTGAAATTTTTCAAAAATCTGTCTTTTTTCCTGACCACAGACCTTAAATGAAAACTAAGAAAATCTGAAAAGTACGAAAAAATCAAACCAAATTTCTTTCACTTTTTTTGCCATAGTTCATACATTTCACATGTCTAGATGTGAAATATAAATATAATTTAGACAATAATTGACAGATTTTGAAATTTGTAAAAAAAAAACTTTCTCTCATCTTGACCGCGAAAATTAAAAAAATCTGAAAAGTACGAAAAAATCAGACCAATTTTTTTTTCCACTTTTTTTTGCCATAGTTCATACATTTCACATGTCTAGATGTGAAATAAAAAAAATTTGGACAATAATTGACAGATTTTGAAATTTTTCAAAAATCTGTCTTTTTTCCTGACCACAGACCTTAAATGAAAACTAAGAAAATCTGAAAAGTACGAAAAAATCAAACCAAATTTCTTTCACTTTTTTTGCCATAGTTCATACATTTCACATGTCTAGATGTGAAATATAAATATAATTTAGACAATAATTGACAGATTTTGAAATTTGTAAAAAAAAAACTTTCTCTCATCTTGACCGCGAAAACTAAAAAAATCTGAAAAGTACGAAAAAATCAGACCAATTTTTTTTTCACTTTTTTTTGCCATAGTTCATACATTTCACATGTCTAGATGTGAAATATAAATATAATTTGGACAATAATTGACAGATTTTGAAATTTGTAAAAAATCTGTCTTTTTTCCTGACCACAGACCTTAAATGAAAACTAAGAAAATCTGAAAAGTACGAAAAAATCAAACCAAATTTCTTTCACTTTTTTTGCCATAGTTCATACATTTCACATGTCTAGATGTGAAATATAAATATAATTTAGACAATAATTGACAGATTTTGAAATTTGTAAAAAAAAAACTTTCTCTCATCTTGACCGCGAAAACTAAAAAAATCTGAAAAGTACGAAAAAATCAGACCAATTTTTTTTTCACTTTTTTTTGCCATAGTTCATACATTTCACATGTCTAGATGTGAAATATAAATATAATTTGGACAATAATTGACAGATTTTGAAATTTGTAAAAAAAAATTTTCTCTCATCCTGACCGCGAAAACTAAAAAAATCTGAAAAGTACGAAAAAATCAAACCAATTTTTTTTCACTTTTTTTGCCATAGTTCATACATTTCACATGTCTAGACGTGAAATAAAAAATAATTTGAACAATATCTGACAGATTTTGAAATTTGTAAAAAAAAAAACTTTCTCTCATACTGACCGCGAAAACTAAAAAAATCTGAAAAGAACGAAAAAATCAGACCAATTTTTTTTTCCACTTTTTTTTGCCATAGTTCATACATTTCACATGTCTAGATGTGAAATAAAAATAATTTGGACAATAATTGACAGATTTTGAAATTTTTCAAAAATCTGTCTTTTTTCCTGACCACAGACCTTAAATGAAAACTAAGAAAATCTGAAAAGTACGAAAAAATCAAACCAAATTTCTTTCACTTTTTTTGCCATAGTTCATACATTTCACATGTCTAGATGTGAAATATAAATATAATTTAGACAATAATTGACAGATTTTGAAATTTGTAAAAAAAAAACTTTCTCTCATCTTGACCGCGAAAATTAAAAAAATCTGAAAAGTACGAAAAAATCAGACCAATTTTTTTTTCACTTTTTTTTGCCATAGTTCATACATTTCACATGTCTAGATGTGAAATAAAAATAATTTGGACAATAATTGACAGATTTTGAAATTTTTCAAAAATCTGTCTTTTTTCCTGACCACAGACCTTAAATGAAAACTAAGAAAATCTGAAAAGTACGAAAAAATCAAACCAAATTTCTTTCACTTTTTTTGCCATAGTTCATACATTTCACATGTCTAGATGTGAAATATAAATATAATTTAGACAATAATTGACAGATTTTGAAATTTGTAAAAAAAAAACTTTCTCTCATCTTGACCGCGAAAACTAAAAAAATCTGAAAAGTACGAAAAAATCAGACCAATTTTTTTTTCACTTTTTTTTGCCATAGTTCATACATTTCACATGTCTAGATGTGAAATATAAATATAATTTGGACAATAATTGACAGATTTTGAAATTTGTAAAAAAAAAATTTCTCTCATCCTGACCGCGAAAACTAAAAAAATCTGAAAAGTACGAAAAAATCAAACCAATTTTTTTTCACTTTTTTTGCCATAGTTCATACATTTCACATGTCTAGACGTGAAATAAAAAATAATTTGAACAATATCTGACAGATTTTGAAATTTGTGAAAAAAAAAACTTTCTCTCATACTGACCGCGAAAACTAAAAAAATCTGAAAAGTACGAAAAAATCAGACCAATTTTTTTTTCCACTTTTTTTTGCCATAGTTCATACATTTCACATGTCTAGATGTGAAATAAAAATAATTTGGACAATAATTGACAGATTTTGAAATTTTTCAAAAATCTGTCTTTTTTCCTGACCACAGACCTTAAATGAAAACTAAGAAAATCTGAAAAGTACGAAAAAATCAAACCAAATTTCTTTCACTTTTTTTGCCATAGTTCATACATTTCACATGTCTAGATGTGAAATATAAATATAATTTAGACAATAATTGACAGATTTTGAAATTTGTAAAAAAAAAACTTTCTCTCATCTTGACCGCGAAAATTAAAAAAATCTGAAAAGTACGAAAAAATCAGACCAATTTTTTTTTCACTTTTTTTTGCCATAGTTCATACATTTCACATGTCTAGATGTGAAATAAAAATAATTTGGACAATAATTGACAGATTTTGAAATTTTTCAAAAATCTGTCTTTTTTCCTGACCACAGACCTTAAATGAAAACTAAGAAAATCTGAAAAGTACGAAAAAATCAAACCAAATTTCTTTCACTTTTTTTGCCATAGTTCATACATTTCACATGTCTAGATGTGAAATATAAATATAATTTAGACAATAATTGACAGATTTTGAAATTTGTAAAAAAAAAACTTTCTCTCATCTTGACCGCGAAAACTAAAAAAATCTGAAAAGTACGAAAAAATCAGACCAATTTTTTTTTCACTTTTTTTTGCCATAGTTCATACATTTCACATGTCTAGATGTGAAATATAAATATAATTTGGACAATAATTGACAGATTTTGAAATTTGTAAAAAAAAAATTTCTCTCATCCTGACCGCGAAAACTAAAAAAATCTGAAAAGTACGAAAAAATCAAACCAATTTTTTTTCACTTTTTTTGCCATAGTTCATACATTTCACATGTCTAGACGTGAAATAAAAAATAATTTGAACAATATCTGACAGATTTTGAAATTTGTGAAAAAAAAAACTTTCTCTCATACTGACCGCGAAAACTAAAAAAATCTGAAAAGTACGAAAAAATCAGACCAATTTTTTTTTCCACTTTTTTTTGCCATAGTTCATACATTTCACATGTCTAGATGTGAAATAAAAATAATTTGGACAATAATTGACAGATTTTGAAATTTTTCAAAAATCTGTCTTTTTTCCTGACCACAGACCTTAAATGAAAACTAAGAAAATCTGAAAAGTACGAAAAAATCAAACCAAATTTCTTTCACTTTTTTTGCCATAGTTCATACATTTCACATGTCTAGATGTGAAATATAAATATAATTTAGACAATAATTGACAGATTTTGAAATTTGTAAAAAAAAAACTTTCTCTCATCTTGACCGCGAAAATTAAAAAAATCTGAAAAGTACGAAAAAATCAGACCAATTTTTTTTTCCACTTTTTTTTGCCATAGTTAATACATTTCACATGTCTAGATGTGAAATAAAAAAAATTTGGACAATAATTGACAGATTTTGAAATTTTTCAAAAATCTGTCTTTTTTCCTGACCACAGACCTTAAATGAAAACTAAGAAAATCTGAAAAGTACGAAAAAATCAAACCAAATTTCTTTCACTTTTTTTGCCATAGTTCATACATTTCACATGTCTAGATGTGAAATATAAATATAATTTAGACAATAATTGACAGATTTTGAAATTTGTAAAAAAAAAACTTTCTCTCATCTTGACCGCGAAAATTAAAAAAATCTGAAAAGTACGAAAAAATCAGACCAATTTTTTTTTCACTTTTTTTTGCCATAGTTCATACATTTCACATGTCTAGATGTGAAATAAAAATAATTTGGACAATAATTGACAGATTTTGAAATTTTTCAAAAATCTGTCTTTTTTCCTGACCACAGACCTTAAATGAAAACTAAGAAAATCTGAAAAGTACGAAAAAATCAAACCAAATTTCTTTCACTTTTTTTGCCATAGTTCATACATTTCACATGTCTAGATGTGAAATATAAATATAATTTAGACAATAATTGACAGATTTTGAAATTTGTAAAAAAAAAACTTTCTCTCATCTTGACCGCGAAAACTAAAAAAATCTGAAAAGTACGAAAAAATCAGACCAATTTTTTTTTCACTTTTTTTTGCCATAGTTCATACATTTCACATGTCTAGATGTGAAATATAAATATAATTTGGACAATAATTGACAGATTTTGAAATTTGTAAAAAAAAAATTTCTCTCATCCTGACCGCGAAAACTAAAAAAATCTGAAAAGTACGAAAAAATCAAACCAATTTTTTTTCACTTTTTTTGCCATAGTTCATACATTTCACATGTCTAGACGTGAAATAAAAAATAATTTGAACAATATCTGACAGATTTTGAAATTTGTAAAAAAAAAAACTTTCTCTCATACTGACCGCGAAAACTAAAAAAATCTGAAAAGTACGAAAAAATCAGACCAATTTTTTTTTCCACTTTTTTTTGCCATAGTTCATACATTTCACATGTCTAGATGTGAAATAAAAATAATTTGGACAATAATTGACAGATTTTGAAATTTTTCAAAAATCTGTCTTTTTTCCTGACCACAGACCTTAAATGAAAACTAAGAAAATCTGAAAAGTACGAAAAAATCAAACCAAATTTCTTTCACTTTTTTTGCCATAGTTCATACATTTCACATGTCTAGATGTGAAATATAAATATAATTTAGACAATAATTGACAGATTTTGAAATTTGTAAAAAAAAAACTTTCTCTCATCTTGACCGCGAAAATTAAAAAAATCTGAAAAGTACGAAAAAATCAGACCAATTTTTTTTTCACTTTTTTTTGCCATAGTTCATACATTTCACATGTCTAGATGTGAAATATAAATATTATTTAGACAATAATTGACAGATTTTGAAATTTGTAAAAAAAAAACTTTCTCTCATCTTGACCGCGAAAATTAAAAAAATCTGAAAAGTACGAAAAAATCAGACCAATTTTTTTTTCACTTTTTTTTGCCATAGTTCATACATTTCACATGTCTAGATGTGAAATAAAAATAATTTGGACAATAATTGACAGATTTTGAAATTTTTCAAAAATCTGTCTTTTTTCCTGACCACAGACCTTAAATGAAAACTAAGAAAATCTGAAAAGTACGAAAAAATCAAACCAAATTTCTTTCACTTTTTTTGCCATAGTTCATACATTTCACATGTCTAGATGTGAAATATAAATATAATTTAGACAATAATTGACAGATTTTGAAATTTGTAAAAAAAAAACTTTCTCTCATCTTGACCGCGAAAACTAAAAAAATCTGAAAAGTACGAAAAAATCAGACCAATTTTTTTTTCACTTTTTTTTGCCATAGTTCATACATTTCACATGTCTAGATGTGAAATATAAATATAATTTGGACAATAATTGACAGATTTTGAAATTTGTAAAAAAAAATTTTCTCTCATCCTGACCGCGAAAACTAAAAAAATCTGAAAAGTACGAAAAAATCAAACCAATTTTTTTTCACTTTTTTTGCCATAGTTCATACATTTCACATGTCTAGACGTGAAATAAAAAATAATTTGAACAATATCTGACAGATTTTGAAATTTGTAAAAAAAAAAACTTTCTCTCATACTGACCGCGAAAACTAAAAAAATCTGAAAAGTACGAAAAAATCAGACCAATTTTTTTTTCCACTTTTTTTTGCCATAGTTCATACATTTCACATGTCTAGATGTGAAATATAAATATAATTTGGACAATAATTGACAGATTTTGAAATTTGTAAAAAAAAAATTTCTCTCATCCTGACCGCGAAAACTAAAAAAATCTGAAAAGTACGAAAAAATCAAACCAATTTTTTTTCACTTTTTTTGCCATAGTTCATACATTTCACATGTCTAGACGTGAAATAAAAAATAATTTCAACAATATCTGACAGATTTTGAAATTTGTAAAAAAAAAAACTTTCTCTCATACTGACCGCGAAAACTAAAAAAATCTGAAAAGTACGAAAAAATCAGACCAATTTTTTTTTCCACTTTTTTTTGCCATAGTTCATACATTTCACATGTCTAGATGTGAAATAAAAATAATTTGGACAATAATTGACAGATTTTGAAATTTTTCAAAAATCTGTCTTTTTTCCTGACCACAGACCTTAAATGAAAACTAAGAAAATCTGAAAAGTACGAAAAAATCAAACCAAATTTCTTTCACTTTTTTTGCCATAGTTCATACATTTCACATGTCTAGATGTGAAATATAAATATAATTTAGACAATAATTGACAGATTTTGAAATTTGTAAAAAAAAAACTTTCTCTCATCTTGACCGCGAAAACTAAAAAAATCTGAAAAGTACGAAAAAATCAGACCAATTTTTTTTTCACTTTTTTTTGCCATAGTTCATACATTTCACATGTCTAGATGTGAAATATAAATATAATTTGGACAATAATTGACAGATTTTGAAATTTGTAAAAAAAAATTTTCTCTCATCCTGACCGCGAAAACTAAAAAAATCTGAAAAGTACGAAAAAATCAAACCAATTTTTTTTCACTTTTTTTGCCATAGTTCATACATTTCACATGTCTAGACGTGAAATAAAAAATAATTTGAACAATATCTGACAGATTTTGAAATTTGTAAAAAAAAAAACTTTCTCTCATACTGACCGCGAAAACTAAAAAAATCTGAAAAGTACGAAAAAATCAGACCAATTTTTTTTTCCACTTTTTTTTGCCATAGTTCATACATTTCACATGTCTAGATGTGAAATATAAATATAATTTGGACAATAATTGACAGATTTTGAAATTTGTAAAAAAAAAATTTCTCTCATCCTGACCGCGAAAACTAAAAAAATCTGAAAAGTACGAAAAAATCAAACCAATTTTTTTTCACTTTTTTTGCCATAGTTCATACATTTCACATGTCTAGACGTGAAATAAAAAATAATTTCAACAATATCTGACAGATTTTGAAATTTGTAAAAAAAAAAACTTTCTCTCATACTGACCGCGAAAACTAAAAAAATCTGAAAAGTACGAAAAAATCAGACCAATTTTTTTTTCCACTTTTTTTTGCCATAGTTCATACATTTCACATGTCTAGATGTGAAATAAAAATAATTTGGACAATAATTGACAGATTTTGAAATTTTTCAAAAATCTGTCTTTTTTCCTGACCACAGACCTTAAATGAAAACTAAGAAAATCTGAAAAGTACGAAAAAATCAAACCAAATTTCTTTCACTTTTTTTGCCATAGTTCATACATTTCACATGTCTAGATGTGAAATATAAATATTATTTAGACAATAATTGACAGATTTTGAAATTTGTAAAAAAAAAACTTTCTCTCATCTTGACCGCGAAAATTAAAAAAATCTGAAAAGTACGAAAAAATCAGACCAATTTTTTTTTCACTTTTTTTTGCCATAGTTCATACATTTCACATGTCTAGATGTGAAATAAAAATAATTTGGACAATAATTGACAGATTTTGAAATTTTTCAAAAATCTGTCTTTTTTCCTGACCACAGACCTTAAATGAAAACTAAGAAAATCTGAAAAGTACGAAAAAATCAAACCAAATTTCTTTCACTTTTTTTGCCATAGTTCATACATTTCACATGTCTAGATGTGAAATATAAATATTATTTAGACAATAATTGACAGATTTTGAAATTTGTAAAAAAAAAACTTTCTCTCATCTTGACCGCGAAAATTAAAAAAATCTGAAAAGTACGAAAAAATCAGACCAATTTTTTTTTCACTTTTTTTTGCCATAGTTCATACATTTCACATGTCTAGATGTGAAATAAAAATAATTTGGACAATAATTGACAGATTTTGAAATTTTTCAAAAATCTGTCTTTTTTCCTGACCACAGACCTTAAATGAAAACTAAGAAAATCTGAAAAGTACGAAAAAATCAAACCAAATTTCTTTCACTTTTTTTGCCATAGTTCATACATTTCACATGTCTAGATGTGAAATATAAATATAATTTAGACAATAATTGACAGATTTTGAAATTTGTAAAAAAAAAACTTTCTCTCATCTTGACCGCGAAAACTAAAAAAATCTGAAAAGTACGAAAAAATCAGACCAATTTTTTTTTCACTTTTTTTGCCATAGTTCATACATTTCACATGTCTAGATGTGAAATATAAATATAATTTGGACAATAATTGACAGATTTTGAAATTTGTAAAAAAAAATTTTCTCTCATCCTGACCGCGAAAACTAAAAAAATCTGAAAAGTACGAAAAAATCAAACCAATTTTTTTTCACTTTTTTTTGCCATAGTTCATACATTTCACATGTCTAGACGTGAAATAAAAAATAATTTGAACAATATCTGACAGATTTTGAAATTTGTAAAAAAAAAAACTTTCTCTCATACTGACCGCGAAAACTAAAAAAATCTGAAAAGTACGAAAAAATCAGACCAATTTTTTTTTCCACTTTTTTTTGCCATAGTTCATACATTTCACATGTCTAGATGTGAAATAAAAATAATTTGGACAATAATTGACAGATTTTGAAATTTTTCAAAAATCTGTCTTTTTTCCTGACCACAGACCTTAAATGAAAACTAAGAAAATCTGAAAAGTACGAAAAAATCAAACCAAATTTCTTTCACTTTTTTTGCCATAGTTCATACATTTCACATGTCTAGATGTGAAATATAAATATTATTTAGACAATAATTGACAGATTTTGAAATTTGTAAAAAAAAAACTTTCTCTCATCTTGACCGCGAAAATTAAAAAAATCTGAAAAGTACGAAAAAATCAGACCAATTTTTTTTTCACTTTTTTTTGCCATAGTTCATACATTTCACATGTCTAGATGTGAAATAAAAATAATTTGGACAATAATTGACAGATTTTGAAATTTTTCAAAAATCTGTCTTTTTTCCTGACCACAGACCTTAAATGAAAACTAAGAAAATCTGAAAAGTACGAAAAAATCAAACCAAATTTCTTTCACTTTTTTTGCCATAGTTCATACATTTCACATGTCTAGATGTGAAATATAAATATAATTTAGACAATAATTGACAGATTTTGAAATTTGTAAAAAAAAAACTTTCTCTCATCTTGACCGCGAAAACTAAAAAAATCTGAAAAGTACGAAAAAATCAGACCAATTTTTTTTTCACTTTTTTTGCCATAGTTCATACATTTCACATGTCTAGATGTGAAATATAAATATAATTTGGACAATAATTGACAGATTTTGAAATTTGTAAAAAAAAATTTTCTCTCATCCTGACCGCGAAAACTAAAAAAATCTGAAAAGTACGAAAAAATCAAACCAATTTTTTTTCACTTTTTTTGCCATAGTTCATACATTTCACATGTCTAGACGTGAAATAAAAAATAATTTGAACAATATCTGACAGATTTTGAAATTTGTAAAAAAAAAAACTTTCTCTCATACTGACCGCGAAAACTAAAAAAATCTGAAAAGTACGAAAAAATCAGACCAATTTTTTTTTCCACTTTTTTTTGCCATAGTTCATACATTTCACATGTCTAGATGTGAAATAAAAATAATTTGGACAATAATTGACAGATTTTGAAATTTTTCAAAAATCTGTCTTTTTTCCTGACCACAGACCTTAAATGAAAACTAAGAAAATCTGAAAAGTACGAAAAAATCAAACCAAATTTCTTTCACTTTTTTGCCATAGTTCATACATTTCACATGTCTAGATGTGAAATATAAATATAATTTGGACAATAATTGACAGATTTTGAAATTTGTAAAAAAAAAACTTTCTCTCATCCTGACCGCAAAAACTAAAAAAATCTGAAAAGTTCGACAAAATCAGACCAATTTTTTTTTCACTTTTTTTGCCATAGTTCATACATTTCACATGTCTAGATGTGAAATATAAATATAATTTGGACAATAATTGACAGATTTTGAAATTTGTAAAAAAAAACTCTCTCATCCTGACCGCGAAAACTAAAAAAATCTGAAAAGTACGAAAAAATCAGACCAATTTTTTTTTTCACTTTTTTTTGCCATAGTTCATACATTTCACATGTCTAGATGTGAAATATAAATATAATTTGGACAATAATTGACAGATTTTGAAATTTGTAAAAAAAAAACTCTCTCATCCTGACCACGAAAATTAAAAAAATCTGAAAAGTACGAAAAAATCAGACCAATTTTTTTTCCCACTTTTTTTGCCATAGTTCATACATTTCACATGTCTAGATGTGAAATAAAAATAATTTGGACAATAATTGACAGATTTTGAAATTTTTCAAAAATCTGTCTTTTTTCCTGACCACAGACCTTAAATGAAAACTAAGAAAATCTGAAAAGTACGAAAAAATCAAACCAATTTTTTTTCACTTTTTTTGCCATAGTTACTACATTTCACATGTCTAGATGTGAAATATAAATATAATTTGGACAATAATTGACAGATTTTGAAATTTGTAAAAAAAAAACTCTCTCTTCCTGACCACGAAAATTAAAAAAATCTGAAAAGTACGAAAAAATCAGACCAATTTTTTTTCCCACTTTTTTTGCCATAGTTCATACATTTCACATGTCTAGATGTGAAATAAAAATAATTTGGACAATAATTGACAGATTTTGAAATTTTTGAAAAATCTGTCTTTTTTCCTGACCACAGACCTTAAATGAAAACTCAGAAAATCTGAAAAGTACGAAAAAATCAAACCAATTTTTTTTCACTTTTTTTGCCATAGTTCATACATTTCACATGTCTAGATGTGAAATATAAATATAATTTGGACAATAATTGACAGATTTTGAAATTTGTAAAAAAAAAACTTTCTCTCATCTTGACCGCGAAAATTAAAAAAATCTGAAAAGTACGAAAAAATCAGACCAATTTTTTTTTCACTTTTTTTTGCCATAGTTCATACATTTCACATGTCTAGATGTGAAATAAAAATAATTTGGACAATAATTGACAGATTTTGAAATTTTTCAAAAATCTGTCTTTTTTCCTGACCACAGACCTTAAATGAAAACTAAGAAAATCTGAAAAGTACGAAAAAATCAAACCAAATTTCTTTCACTTTTTTTGCCATAGTTCATACATTTCACATGTCTAGATGTGAAATATAAATATAATTTAGACAATAATTGACAGATTTTGAAATTTGTAAAAAAAAAACTTTCTCTCATCTTGACCGCGAAAATTAAAAAAATCTGAAAAGTACGAAAAAATCAGACCAATTTTTTTTTCACTTTTTTTTGCCATAGTTCATACATTTCACATGTCTAGATGTGAAATATAAATATTATTTAGACAATAATTGACAGATTTTGAAATTTGTAAAAAAAAAACTTTCTCTCATCTTGACCGCGAAAATTAAAAAAATCTGAAAAGTACGAAAAAATCAGACCAATTTTTTTTTCACTTTTTTTTGCCATAGTTCATACATTTCACATGTCTAGATGTGAAATATAAATATAATTTGGACAATAATTGACAGATTTTGAAATTTGTAAAAAAAATTTTTCTCTCATCCTGACCGCGAAAACTAAAAAAATCTGAAAAGTACGAAAAAATCAAACCAATTTTTTTTCACTTTTTTTGCCATAGTTCATACATTTCACATGTCTAGACGTGAAATAAAAAATAATTTGAACAATATCTGACAGATTTTGAAATTTGTAAAAAAAAAAACTTTCTCTCATACTGACCGCGAAAACTAAAAAAATCTGAAAAGTACGAAAAAATCAGACCAATTTTTTTTTCCACTTTTTTTTGCCATAGTTCATACATTTCACATGTCTAGATGTGAAATATAAATATAATTTGGACAATAATTGACAGATTTTGAAATTTGTAAAAAAAAAATTTCTCTCATCCTGACCGCGAAAACTAAAAAAATCTGAAAAGTACGAAAAAATCAAACCAATTTTTTTTCACTTTTTTTGCCATAGTTCATACATTTCACATGTCTAGACGTGAAATAAAAAATAATTTCAACAATATCTGACAGATTTTGAAATTTGTAAAAAAAAAAACTTTCTCTCATACTGACCGCGAAAACTAAAAAAATCTGAAAAGTACGAAAAAATCAGACCAATTTTTTTTTCCACTTTTTTTTGCCATAGTTCATACATTTCACATGTCTAGATGTGAAATAAAAATAATTTGGACAATAATTGACAGATTTTGAAATTTTTCAAAAATCTGTCTTTTTTCCTGACCACAGACCTTAAATGAAAACTAAGAAAATCTGAAAAGTACGAAAAAATCAAACCAAATTTCTTTCACTTTTTTTGCCATAGTTCATACATTTCACATGTCTAGATGTGAAATATAAATATTATTTAGACAATAATTGACAGATTTTGAAATTTGTAAAAAAAAAACTTTCTCTCATCTTGACCGCGAAAATTAAAAAAATCTGAAAAGTACGAAAAAATCAGACCAATTTTTTTTTCACTTTTTTTTGCCATAGTTCATACATTTCACATGTCTAGATGTGAAATAAAAATAATTTGGACAATAATTGACAGATTTTGAAATTTTTCAAAAATCTGTCTTTTTTCCTGACCACAGACCTTAAATGAAAACTAAGAAAATCTGAAAAGTACGAAAAAATCAAACCAAATTTCTTTCACTTTTTTTGCCATAGTTCATACATTTCACATGTCTAGATGTGAAATATAAATATAATTTAGACAATAATTGACAGATTTTGAAATTTGTAAAAAAAAAACTTTCTCTCATCTTGACCGCGAAAACTAAAAAAATCTGAAAAGTACGAAAAAATCAGACCAATTTTTTTTTCACTTTTTTTGCCATAGTTCATACATTTCACATGTCTAGATGTGAAATATAAATATAATTTGGACAATAATTGACAGATTTTGAAATTTGTAAAAAAAAATTTTCTCTCATCCTGACCGCGAAAACTAAAAAAATCTGAAAAGTACGAAAAAATCAAACCAATTTTTTTTCACTTTTTTTGCCATAGTTCATACATTTCACATGTCTAGACGTGAAATAAAAAATAATTTGAACAATATCTGACAGATTTTGAAATTTGTAAAAAAAAAACTTTCTCTCATCCTGACCGCAAAAACTAAAAAAATCTGAAAAGTTCGACAAAATCAGACCAATTTTTTTTTCACTTTTTTTGCCATAGTTCATACATTTCACATGTCTAGATGTGAAATATAAATATAATTTGGACAATAATTGACAGATTTTGAAATTTGTAAAAAAAAACTCTCTCATCCTGACCGCGAAAACTAAAAAAATCTGAAAAGTACGAAAAAATCAGACCAATTTTTTTTTTCACTTTTTTTTGCCATAGTTCATACATTTCACATGTCTAGATGTGAAATATAAATATAATTTGGACAATAATTGACAGATTTTGAAATTTGTAAAAAAAAAACTCTCTCATCCTGACCACGAAAATTAAAAAAATCTGAAAAGTACGAAAAAATCAGACCAATTTTTTTTCCCACTTTTTTTGCCATAGTTCATACATTTCACATGTCTAGATGTGAAATAAAAATAATTTGGACAATAATTGACAGATTTTGAAATTTTTCAAAAATCTGTCTTTTTTCCTGACCACAGACCTTAAATGAAAACTAAGAAAATCTGAAAAGTACGAAAAAATCAAACCAATTTTTTTTCACTTTTTTTGCCATAGTTACTACATTTCACATGTCTAGATGTGAAATATAAATATAATTTGGACAATAATTGACAGATTTTGAAATTTGTAAAAAAAAAACTCTCTCTTCCTGACCACGAAAATTAAAAAAATCTGAAAAGTACGAAAAAATCAGACCAATTTTTTTTCCCACTTTTTTTGCCATAGTTCATACATTTCACATGTCTAGATGTGAAATAAAAATAATTTGGACAATAATTGACAGATTTTGAAATTTTTGAAAAATCTGTCTTTTTTCCTGACCACAGACCTTAAATGAAAACTCAGAAAATCTGAAAAGTACGAAAAAATCAAACCAATTTTTTTTCACTTTTTTTGCCATAGTTCATACATTTCACATGTCTAGACATGAAATAAAAAATAATTTGAACAATATCTGACAGATTTTGAAATTTGTAAAAAAAAAAACTTTCTCTCATACTGACCGCGAAAACTAAAAAAATCTGAAAAGTACGAAAAAATCAGACCAATTTTTTTTTCACTTTTTTTGCCATAGTTTATGCACTTCACATGTCTAGAAATGAAATAAAAAATAATTTGAACAATATCTGACAGATTTTGAAATTTGTAAAAAAAAAAACTGTCTCTCATCCTGACCGCGAAAACTAAAAAAATCTGAAAAGTACGAAAAAATCAGACCAATTTTTTTTTCCCTTTTTTTTGCCATAGTTCATACATTTCACATGTCTAGATGTGAAATAAAAATAATTTGGACAATAATTGACAGATTTTGAAATTTGTAAAAAAAAAACTTTCTCTCATCCTGACCGCGAAAACTAAAAAAATCTGAAAAGTACGAAAAAATCAGACCAATTTTTTTTTCACTTTTTTTTGCCATAGTTCATACATTTCACATGTCTAGATGTGAAATAAAAATAATTTGGACAATAATTGACAGATTTTGAAATTTTTCAAAAATCTGTCTTTTTTCCTGACCACAGACCTTAAATGAAAACTAAGAAAATCTGAAAAGTACGAAAAAATCAAACCAATTTTTTTTCACTTTTTTTGCCATAGTTACTACATTTCACGTCTAGATGTGAAATATAAATATAATTTGGACAATAATTGACAGATTTTGAAATTTGTAAAAAAAAAACTCTCTCATCCTGACCACGAAAATTAAAAAAATCTGAAAAGTACGAAAAAATCAGACCAATTTTTTTTCCCACTTTTTTTGCCATAGTTCATACATTTCACATGTCTAGATGTGAAATAAAAATAATTTGGACAATAATTGACAGATTTTGAAATTTTTCAAAAATCTGTCTTTTTTCCTGACCACAGACCTTAAATGAAAACTCAGAAAATCTGAAAAGTACGAAAAAATCAAACCAATTTTTTTTCACTTTTTTTGCCATAGTTCATACATTTCACATGTCTAGACATGAAATAAAAAATAATTTGAACAATATCTGACAGATTTTGAAATTTGTAAAAAAAAAACCTTTCTCTCATACTGACCGCGAAAACTAAAAAAATCTGAAAAGTACGAAAAAATCAGACCAATTTTTTTTTCACTTTTTTTGCCATAGTTTATGCACTTCACATGTCTAGAAATGAAATAAAAAATAATTTGAACAATATCTGACAGATTTTGAAATTTGTAAAAAAAAAAATTTCTCTCATCCTGACCGCGAAAATTAAAAAAATCTGAAAAGTACGAAAAAATCAGACCAATTTTTTTTTCACTTTTTTTTGCCATAGTTCATACATTTCACATGTCTAGATGTGAAATAAAAATAATTTGGACAATAATTGACAGATTTTGAAATTTTTCAAAAATCTGTCTTTTTTCCTGACCACAGACCTTAAATGAAAACTAAAAAAATCTGAAAAGTACGAAAAAATCAGACCAATTTTTTTTTTCACTTTTTTTTGCCATAGTTCATACATTTCACATGTCTAGATGTGAAATAAAAATAATTTGGACAATAATTGACAGATTTTGAAATTTGTAAAAAAAAAACTTTCTCTCATCCTGACCGCGAAAACTAAAAAAATCTGAAAAGTACGAAAAAATCAGACCAATTTTTTTTTCACTTTTTTTTGCCATAGTTCATACATTTCACATGTCTAGATGTGAAATAAAAATAATTTGGACAATAATTGACAGATTTTGAAATTTTTCAAAAATCTGTCTTTTTTCCTGACCACAGACCTTAAATGAAAACTAAGAAAATCTGAAAAGTACGAAAAAATCAAACCAATTTTTTTTCACTTTTTTTGCCATAGTTACTACATTTCACATGTCTAGATGTGAAATATAAATATAATTTGGACAATAATTGACAGATTTTGAAATTTGTAAAAAAAAAACTCTCTCATCCTGACCACGAAAATTAAAAAAATCTGAAAAGTACGAAAAAATCAGACCAATTTTTTTTCCCACTTTTTTTGCCATAGTTCATACATTTCACATGTCTAGATGTGAAATAAAAATAATTTGGACAATAATTGACAGATTTTGAAATTTTTCAAAAATCTGTCTTTTTTCCTGACCACAGACCTTAAATGAAAACTCAGAAAATCTGAAAAGTACGAAAAAATCAAACCAATTTTTTTTCACTTTTTTTGCCATAGTTCATACATTTCACATGTCTAGACATGAAATAAAAAATAATTTGAACAATATCTGACAGATTTTGAAATTTGTAAAAAAAAAACCTTTCTCTCATACTGACCGCGAAAACTAAAAAAATCTGAAAAGTACGAAAAAATCAGACCAATTTTTTTTTCACTTTTTTTGCCATAGTTTATGCACTTCACATGTCTAGAAATGAAATAAAAAATAATTTGAACAATATCTGACAGATTTTGAAATTTGTAAAAAAAAAAATTTCTCTCATCCTGACCGCGAAAATTAAAAAAATCTGAAAAGTACGAAAAAATCAGACCAATTTTTTTTTCACTTTTTTTTGCCATAGTTCATACATTTCACATGTCTAGATGTGAAATAAAAATAATTTGGACAATAATTGACAGATTTTGAAATTTTTCAAAAATCTGTCTTTTTTCCTGACCACAGACCTTAAATGAAAACTAAAAAAATCTGAAAAGTACGAAAAAATCAGACCAATTTTTTTTTCACTTTTTTTTGCCATAGTTCATACATTTCACATGTCTAGATGTGAAATAAAAATAATTTGGACAATAATTGACAGATTTTGAAATTTGTAAAAAAAAAACTTTCTCTCATCCTGACCGCGAAAACTAAAAAAATCTGAAAAGTACGAAAAAATCAGACCAATTTTTTTTTCACTTTTTTTTGCCATAGTTCATACATTTCACATGTCTAGATGTGAAATAAAAATAATTTGGACAATAATTGACAGATTTTGAAATTTTTCAAAAATCTGTCTTTTTTCCTGACCACAGACCTTAAATGAAAACTAAGAAAATCTGAAAAGTACGAAAAAATCAAACCAATTTTTTTTCACTTTTTTTGCCATAGTTATTACATTTCACATGTCTAGATGTGAAATATAAATATAATTTGGACAATAATTGACAGATTTTGAAATTTGTAAAAAAAAAACTCTCTCATCCTGACCACGAAAATTAAAAAAATCTGAAAAGTACGAAAAAATCAGACCAATTTTTTTTCCCACTTTTTTTGCCATAGTTCATACATTTCACATGTCTAGATGTGAAATAAAAATAATTTGGACAATAATTGACAGATTTTGAAATTTTTCAAAAATCTGTCTTTTTTCCTGACCACAGACCTTAAATGAAAACTCAGAAAATCTGAAAAGTACAAAAAAATCAAACCAATTTTTTTTCACTTTTTTTGCCATAGTTCATACATTTCACATGTCTAGACATGAAATAAAAAATAATTTGAACAATATCTGACAGATTTTGAAATTTGTAAAAAAAAAACCTTTCTCTCATACTGACCGCGAAAACTAAAAAAATCTGAAAAGTACGAAAAAATCAGACCAATTTTTTTTTCACTTTTTTTGCCATAGTTTATGCACTTCACATGTCTAGAAATGAAATAAAAAATAATTTGAACAATATCTGACAGATTTTGAAATTTGTAAAAAAAAAAATTTCTCTCATCCTGACCGCGAAAATTAAAAAAATCTGAAAAGTACGAAAAAATCAGACCAATTTTTTTTTCACTTTTTTTTGCCATAGTTCATACATTTCACATGTCTAGATGTGAAATAAAAATAATTTGGACAATAATTGACAGATTTTGAAATTTTTCAAAAATCTGTCTTTTTTCCTGACCACAGACCTTAAATGAAAACTAAGAAAATCTGAAAAGTACGAAAAAATCAAACCAATTTTTTTTCACTTTTTTTGCCATAGTTACTACATTTCACATGTCTAGATGTGAAATATAAATATAATTTGGACAATAATTGACAGATTTTGAAATTTGTAAAAAAAAAACTCTCTCATCCTGACCACGAAAATTAAAAAAATCTGAAAAGTACGAAAAAATCAGACCAATTTTTTTTCCCACTTTTTTTGCCATAGTTCATACATTTCACATGTCTAGATGTGAAATAAAAATAATTTGGACAATAATTGACAGATTTTGAAATTTTTCAAAAATCTGTCTTTTTTCCTGACCACAGACCTTAAATGAAAACTCAGAAAATCTGAAAAGTACGAAAAAATCAAACCAATTTTTTTTCACTTTTTTTGCCATAGTTCATACATTTCACATGTCTAGACATGAAATAAAAAATAATTTGAACAATATCTGACAGATTTTGAAATTTGTAAAAAAAAAACCTTTCTCTCATACTGACCGCGAAAACTAAAAAAATCTGAAAAGTACGAAAAAATCAGACCAATTTTTTTTTCACTTTTTTTGCCATAGTTTATGCACTTCACATGTCTAGAAATGAAATAAAAAATAATTTGAACAATATCTGACAGATTTTGAAATTTGTAAAAAAAAAAATTTCTCTCATCCTGACCGCGAAAATTAAAAAAATCTGAAAAGTACGAAAAAATCAGACCAATTTTTTTTTCACTTTTTTTTGCCATAGTTCATACATTTCACATGTCTAGATGTGAAATAAAAATAATTTGGACAATAATTGACAGATTTTGAAATTTTTCAAAAATCTGTCTTTTTTCCTGACCACAGACCTTAAATGAAAACTAAAAAAATCTGAAAAGTACGAAAAAATCAGACCAATTTTTTTTTCACTTTTTTTTGCCATAGTTCATACATTTCACATGTCTAGATGTGAAATAAAAATAATTTGGACAATAATTGACAGATTTTGAAATTTGTAAAAAAAAAACTTTCTCTCATCCTGACCGCGAAAACTAAAAAAATCTGAAAAGTACGAAAAAATCAGACCAATTTTTTTTTCACTTTTTTTTGCCATAGTTCATACATTTCACATGTCTAGATGTGAAATAAAAATAATTTGGACAATAATTGACAGATTTTGAAATTTTTCAAAAATCTGTCTTTTTTCCTGACCACAGACCTTAAATGAAAACTAAGAAAATCTGAAAAGTACGAAAAAATCAAACCAATTTTTTTTCACTTTTTTTGCCATAGTTATTACATTTCACATGTCTAGATGTGAAATATAAATATAATTTGGACAATAATTGACAGATTTTGAAATTTGTAAAAAAAAAACTCTCTCATCCTGACCACGAAAATTAAAAAAATCTGAAAAGTACGAAAAAATCAGACCAATTTTTTTTCCCACTTTTTTTGCCATAGTTCATACATTTCACATGTCTAGATGTGAAATAAAAATAATTTGGACAATAATTGACAGATTTTGAAATTTTTCAAAAATCTGTCTTTTTTCCTGACCACAGACCTTAAATGAAAACTCAGAAAATCTGAAAAGTACAAAAAAATCAAACCAATTTTTTTTCACTTTTTTTGCCATAGTTCATACATTTCACATGTCTAGACATGAAATAAAAAATAATTTGAACAATATCTGACAGATTTTGAAATTTGTAAAAAAAAAACCTTTCTCTCATACTGACCGCGAAAACTAAAAAAATCTGAAAAGTACGAAAAAATCAGACCAATTTTTTTTTCACTTTTTTTGCCATAGTTTATGCACTTCACATGTCTAGAAATGAAATAAAAAATAATTTGAACAATATCTGACAGATTTTGAAATTTGTAAAAAAAAAAATTTCTCTCATCCTGACCGCGAAAATTAAAAAAATCTGAAAAGTACGAAAAAATCAGACCAATTTTTTTTTCACTTTTTTTTGCCATAGTTCATACATTTCACATGTCTAGATGTGAAATAAAAATAATTTGGACAATAATTGACAGATTTTGAAATTTTTCAAAAATCTGTCTTTTTTCCTGACCACAGACCTTAAATGAAAACTAAGAAAATCTGAAAAGTACGAAAAAATCAAACCAATTTTTTTTCACTTTTTTTGCCATAGTTACTACATTTCACATGTCTAGATGTGAAATATAAATATAATTTGGACAATAATTGACAGATTTTGAAATTTGTAAAAAAAAAACTCTCTCATCCTGACCACGAAAATTAAAAAAATCTGAAAAGTACGAAAAAATCAGACCAATTTTTTTTCCCACTTTTTTTGCCATAGTTCATACATTTCACATGTCTAGATGTGAAATAAAAATAATTTGGACAATAATTGACAGATTTTGAAATTTTTCAAAAATCTGTCTTTTTTCCTGACCACAGACCTTAAATGAAAACTCAGAAAATCTGAAAAGTACGAAAAAATCAAACCAATTTTTTTTCACTTTTTTTGCCATAGTTCATACATTTCACATGTCTAGACATGAAATAAAAAATAATTTGAACAATATCTGACAGATTTTGAAATTTGTAAAAAAAAAACCTTTCTCTCATACTGACCGCGAAAACTAAAAAAATCTGAAAAGTACGAAAAAATCAGACCAATTTTTTTTTCACTTTTTTTGCCATAGTTTATGCACTTCACATGTCTAGAAATGAAATAAAAAATAATTTGAACAATATCTGACAGATTTTGAAATTTGTAAAAAAAAAAATTTCTCTCATCCTGACCGCGAAAATTAAAAAAATCTGAAAAGTACGAAAAAATCAGACCAATTTTTTTTTCACTTTTTTTTGCCATAGTTCATACATTTCACATGTCTAGATGTGAAATAAAAATAATTTGGACAATAATTGACAGATTTTGAAATTTTTCAAAAATCTGTCTTTTTTCCTGACCACAGACCTTAAATGAAAACTAAAAAAATCTGAAAAGTACGAAAAAATCAGACCAATTTTTTTTTCACTTTTTTTTGCCATAGTTCATACATTTCACATGTCTAGATGTGAAATAAAAATAATTTGGACAATAATTGACAGATTTTGAAATTTGTAAAAAAAAAACTTTCTCTCATCCTGACCGCGAAAACTAAAAAAATCTGAAAAGTACGAAAAAATCAGACCAATTTTTTTTTCACTTTTTTTTGCCATAGTTCATACATTTCACATGTCTAGATGTGAAATAAAAATAATTTGGACAATAATTGACAGATTTTGAAATTTTTCAAAAATCTGTCTTTTTTCCTGACCACAGACCTTAAATGAAAACTAAGAAAATCTGAAAAGTACGAAAAAATCAAACCAATTTTTTTTCACTTTTTTTGCCATAGTTATTACATTTCACATGTCTAGATGTGAAATATAAATATAATTTGGACAATAATTGACAGATTTTGAAATTTGTAAAAAAAAAACTCTCTCATCCTGACCACGAAAATTAAAAAAATCTGAAAAGTACGAAAAAATCAGACCAATTTTTTTTCCCACTTTTTTTGCCATAGTTCATACATTTCACATGTCTAGATGTGAAATAAAAATAATTTGGACAATAATTGACAGATTTTGAAATTTTTCAAAAATCTGTCTTTTTTCCTGACCACAGACCTTAAATGAAAACTCAGAAAATCTGAAAAGTACAAAAAAATCAAACCAATTTTTTTTCACTTTTTTTGCCATAGTTCATACATTTCACATGTCTAGACATGAAATAAAAAATAATTTGAACAATATCTGACAGATTTTGAAATTTGTAAAAAAAAAACCTTTCTCTCATACTGACCGCGAAAACTAAAAAAATCTGAAAAGTACGAAAAAATCAGACCAATTTTTTTTTCACTTTTTTTGCCATAGTTTATGCACTTCACATGTCTAGAAATGAAATAAAAAATAATTTGAACAATATCTGACAGATTTTGAAATTTGTAAAAAAAAAAATTTCTCTCATCCTGACCGCGAAAATTAAAAAAATCTGAAAAGTACGAAAAAATCAGACCAATTTTTTTTTCACTTTTTTTTGCCATAGTTCATACATTTCACATGTCTAGATGTGAAATAAAAATAATTTGGACAATAATTGACAGATTTTGAAATTTTTCAAAAATCTGTCTTTTTTCCTGACCACAGACCTTAAATGAAAACTAAAAAAATCTGAAAAGTACGAAAAAATCAGACCAATTTTTTTTTCACTTTTTTTTGCCATAGTTCATACATTTCACATGTCTAGATGTGAAATAAAAATAATTTGGACAATAATTGACAGATTTTGAAATTTGTAAAAAAAAAACTTTCTCTCATCCTGACCGCGAAAACTAAAAAAATCTGAAAAGTACGAAAAAATCAGACCAATTTTTTTTTCACTTTTTTTTGCCATAGTTCATACATTTCACATGTCTAGATGTGAAATAAAAATAATTTGGACAATAATTGACAGATTTTGAAATTTTTCAAAAATCTGTCTTTTTTCCTGACCACAGACCTTAAATGAAAACTAAGAAAATCTGAAAAGTACGAAAAAATCAAACCAATTTTTTTTCACTTTTTTTGCCATAGTTACTACATTTCACATGTCTAGATGTGAAATATAAATATAATTTGGACAATAATTGACAGATTTTGAAATTTGTAAAAAAAAAACTCTCTCATCCTGACCACGAAAATTAAAAAAATCTGAAAAGTACGAAAAAATCAGACCAATTTTTTTTCCCACTTTTTTTGCCATAGTTCATACATTTCACATGTCTAGATGTGAAATAAAAATAATTTGGACAATAATTGACAGATTTTGAAATTTTTCAAAAATCTGTCTTTTTTCCTGACCACAGACCTTAAATGAAAACTCAGAAAATCTGAAAAGTACGAAAAAATCAAACCAATTTTTTTTTCACGTTTTTTGCCATAGTTCATACATTTCACATGTCTAGATGTGAAATATAAATATAATTTGGACAATAATTGACAGATTTTGAAATTTGTAAAAAAAAATTTTCTCTCATCCTGACCGCGAAAACTAAAAAAATCTGAAAAGTACGAAAAAATCAGACCAATTTTTTTTTCACTTTTTTTGCCATAGTTTATGCACTTCACATGTCTAGAAATGAAATAAAAAATAATTTGAACAATATCTGACAGATTTTGAAATTTGTAAAAAAAAAAATTTCTCTCATCCTGACCGCGAAAATTAAAAAAATCTGAAAAGTACGAAAAAATCAGACCAATTTTTTTTTCACTTTTTTTTGCCATAGTTCATACATTTCACATGTCTAGATGTGAAATAAAAATAATTTGGACAATAATTGACAGATTTTGAAATTTTTCAAAAATCTGTCTTTTTTCCTGACCACAGACCTTAAATGAAAACTAAAAAAATCTGAAAAGTACGAAAAAATCAGACCAATTTTTTTTTCACTTTTTTTTGCCATAGTTCATACATTTCACATGTCTAGATGTGAAATAAAAATAATTTGGACAATAATTGACAGATTTTGAAATTTGTAAAAAAAAAACTTTCTCTCATCCTGACCGCGAAAACTAAAAAAATCTGAAAAGTACGAAAAAATCAGACCAATTTTTTTTTCACTTTTTTTTGCCATAGTTCATACATTTCACATGTCTAGATGTGAAATAAAAATAATTTGGACAATAATTGACAGATTTTGAAATTTTTCAAAAATCTGTCTTTTTTCCTGACCACAGACCTTAAATGAAAACTAAGAAAATCTGAAAAGTACGAAAAAATCAAACCAATTTTTTTTCACTTTTTTTGCCATAGTTACTACATTTCACATGTCTAGATGTGAAATATAAATATAATTTGGACAATAATTGACAGATTTTGAAATTTGTAAAAAAAAAACTCTCTCATCCTGACCACGAAAATTAAAAAAATCTGAAAAGTACGAAAAAATCAGACCAATTTTTTTTCCCACTTTTTTTGCCATAGTTCATACATTTCACATGTCTAGATGTGAAATAAAAATAATTTGGACAATAATTGACAGATTTTGAAATTTTTCAAAAATCTGTCTTTTTTCCTGACCACAGACCTTAAATGAAAACTCAGAAAATCTGAAAAGTACAAAAAAATCAAACCAATTTTTTTTCACTTTTTTTGCCATAGTTCATACATTTCACATGTCTAGACATGAAATAAAAAATAATTTGAACAATATCTGACAGATTTTGAAATTTGTAAAAAAAAAACCTTTCTCTCATACTGACCGCGAAAACTAAAAAAATCTGAAAAGTACGAAAAAATCAGACCAATTTTTTTTTCACTTTTTTTTGCCATAGTTCATACATTTCACATGTCTAGATGTGAAATAAAAATAATTTGGACAATAATTGACAGATTTTGAAATTTGTAAAAAAAAAACTTTCTCTCATCCTGACCGCGAAAACTAAAAAAATCTGAAAAGTACGAAAAAATCAGACCAATTTTTTTTTCACTTTTTTTTGCCATAGTTCATACATTTCACATGTCTAGATGTGAAATAAAAATAATTTGGACAATAATTGACAGATTTTGAAATTTTTCAAAAATCTGTCTTTTTTCCTGACCACAGACCTTAAATGAAAACTAAGAAAATCTGAAAAGTACGAAAAAATCAAACCAATTTTTTTTCACTTTTTTTGCCATAGTTACTACATTTCACATGTCTAGATGTGAAATATAAATATAATTTGGACAATAATTGACAGATTTTGAAATTTGTAAAAAAAAAACTCTCTCATCCTGACCACGAAAATTAAAAAAATCTGAAAAGTACGAAAAAATCAGACCAATTTTTTTTCCCACTTTTTTTGCCATAGTTCATACATTTCACATGTCTAGATGTGAAATAAAAATAATTTGGACAATAATTGACAGATTTTGAAATTTTTCAAAAATCTGTCTTTTTTCCTGACCACAGACCTTAAATGAAAACTCAGAAAATCTGAAAAGTACGAAAAAATCAAACCAAATTTCTTTCACTTTTTTTGCCATAGTTCATACATTTCACATGTCTAGATGTGAAATATAAATATAATTTAGACAATAATTGACAGATTTTGAAATTTGTAAAAAAAAAACTTTCTCTCATCTTGACCGCGAAAACTAAAAAAATCTGAAAAGTACGAAAAAATCAGACCAATTTTTTTTTCACTTTTTTTTGCCATAGTTCATACATTTCACATGTCTAGATGTGAAATATAAATATAATTTGGACAATAATTGACAGATTTTGAAATTTGTAAAAAAAAATTTTCTCTCATCCTGACCGCGAAAACTAAAAAAATCTGAAAAGTACGAAAAAATCAAACCAATTTTTTTTCACTTTTTTTGCCATAGTTCATACATTTCACATGTCTAGACGTGAAATAAAAAATAATTTGAACAATATCTGACAGATTTTGAAATTTGTAAAAAAAAAAACTTTCTCTCATACTGACCGCGAAAACTAAAAAAATCTGAAAAGTACGAAAAAATCAGACCAATTTTTTTTTCCACTTTTTTTTGCCATAGTTCATACATTTCACATGTCTAGATGTGAAATATAAATATAATTTGGACAATAATTGACAGATTTTGAAATTTGTAAAAAAAAAATTTCTCTCATCCTGACCGCGAAAACTAAAAAAATCTGAAAAGTACGAAAAAATCAAACCAATTTTTTTTCACTTTTTTTGCCATAGTTCATACATTTCACATGTCTAGACGTGAAATAAAAAATAATTTCAACAATATCTGACAGATTTTGAAATTTGTAAAAAAAAAAACTTTCTCTCATACTGACCGCGAAAACTAAAAAAATCTGAAAAGTACGAAAAAATCAGACCAATTTTTTTTTCCACTTTTTTTTGCCATAGTTCATACATTTCACATGTCTAGATGTGAAATAAAAATAATTTGGACAATAATTGACAGATTTTGAAATTTTTCAAAAATCTGTCTTTTTTCCTGACCACAGACCTTAAATGAAAACTAAGAAAATCTGAAAAGTACGAAAAAATCAAACCAAATTTCTTTCACTTTTTTTGCCATAGTTCATACATTTCACATGTCTAGATGTGAAATATAAATATAATTTAGACAATAATTGACAGATTTTGAAATTTGTAAAAAAAAAACTTTCTCTCATCTTGACCGCGAAAACTAAAAAAATCTGAAAAGTACGAAAAAATCAGACCAATTTTTTTTTCACTTTTTTTTGCCATAGTTCATACATTTCACATGTCTAGATGTGAAATATAAATATAATTTGGACAATAATTGACAGATTTTGAAATTTGTAAAAAAAAATTTTCTCTCATCCTGACCGCGAAAACTAAAAAAATCTGAAAAGTACGAAAAAATCAAACCAATTTTTTTTCACTTTTTTTGCCATAGTTCATACATTTCACATGTCTAGACGTGAAATAAAAAATAATTTGAACAATATCTGACAGATTTTGAAATTTGTAAAAAAAAAAACTTTCTCTCATACTGACCGCGAAAACTAAAAAAATCTGAAAAGTACGAAAAAATCAGACCAATTTTTTTTTCCACTTTTTTTTGCCATAGTTCATACATTTCACATGTCTAGATGTGAAATATAAATATAATTTGGACAATAATTGACAGATTTTGAAATTTGTAAAAAAAAAATTTCTCTCATCCTGACCGCGAAAACTAAAAAAATCTGAAAAGTACGAAAAAATCAAACCAATTTTTTTTCACTTTTTTTGCCATAGTTCATACATTTCACATGTCTAGACGTGAAATAAAAAATAATTTCAACAATATCTGACAGATTTTGAAATTTGTAAAAAAAAAAACTTTCTCTCATACTGACCGCGAAAACTAAAAAAATCTGAAAAGTACGAAAAAATCAGACCAATTTTTTTTTCCACTTTTTTTTGCCATAGTTCATACATTTCACATGTCTAGATGTGAAATAAAAATAATTTGGACAATAATTGACAGATTTTGAAATTTTTCAAAAATCTGTCTTTTTTCCTGACCACAGACCTTAAATGAAAACTAAGAAAATCTGAAAAGTACGAAAAAATCAAACCAAATTTCTTTCACTTTTTTTGCCATAGTTCATACATTTCACATGTCTAGATGTGAAATATAAATATTATTTAGACAATAATTGACAGATTTTGAAATTTGTAAAAAAAAAAACTTTCTCTCATCTTGACCGCGAAAATTAAAAAAATCTGAAAAGTACGAAAAAATCAGACCAATTTTTTTTTCACTTTTTTTTGCCATAGTTCATACATTTCACATGTCTAGATGTGAAATAAAAATAATTTGGACAATAATTGACAGATTTTGAAATTTTTCAAAAATCTGTCTTTTTTCCTGACCACAGACCTTAAATGAAAACTAAGAAAATCTGAAAAGTACGAAAAAATCAAACCAAATTTCTTTCACTTTTTTTGCCATAGTTCATACATTTCACATGTCTAGATGTGAAATATAAATATTATTTAGACAATAATTGACAGATTTTGAAATTTGTAAAAAAAAAACTTTCTCTCATCTTGACCGCGAAAATTAAAAAAATCTGAAAAGTACGAAAAAATCAGACCAATTTTTTTTTCACTTTTTTTTGCCATAGTTCATACATTTCACATGTCTAGATGTGAAATAAAAATAATTTGGACAATAATTGACAGATTTTGAAATTTTTCAAAAATCTGTCTTTTTTCCTGACCACAGACCTTAAATGAAAACTAAGAAAATCTGAAAAGTACGAAAAAATCAAACCAAATTTCTTTCACTTTTTTTGCCATAGTTCATACATTTCACATGTCTAGATGTGAAATATAAATATAATTTAGACAATAATTGACAGATTTTGAAATTTGTAAAAAAAAAACTTTCTCTCATCTTGACCGCGAAAACTAAAAAAATCTGAAAAGTACGAAAAAATCAGACCAATTTTTTTTTCACTTTTTTTGCCATAGTTCATACATTTCACATGTCTAGATGTGAAATATAAATATAATTTGGACAATAATTGACAGATTTTGAAATTTGTAAAAAAAAATTTTCTCTCATCCTGACCGCGAAAACTAAAAAAATCTGAAAAGTACGAAAAAATCAAACCAATTTTTTTTCACTTTTTTTTGCCATAGTTCATACATTTCACATGTCTAGACGTGAAATAAAAAATAATTTGAACAATATCTGACAGATTTTGAAATTTGTAAAAAAAAAAACTTTCTCTCATACTGACCGCGAAAACAAAAAAAATCTGAAAAGTACGAAAAAATCAGACCAATTTTTTTTTCCACTTTTTTTTGCCATAGTTCATACATTTCACATGTCTAGATGTGAAATAAAAATAATTTGGACAATAATTGACAGATTTTGAAATTTTTCAAAAATCTGTCTTTTTTCCTGACCACAGACCTTAAATGAAAACTAAGAAAATCTGAAAAGTACGAAAAAATCAAACCAAATTTCTTTCACTTTTTTTGCCATAGTTCATACATTTCACATGTCTAGATGTGAAATATAAATATTATTTAGACAATAATTGACAGATTTTGAAATTTGTAAAAAAAAAACTTTCTCTCATCTTGACCGCGAAAATTAAAAAAATCTGAAAAGTACGAAAAAATCAGACCAATTTTTTTTTCACTTTTTTTTGCCATAGTTCATACATTTCACATGTCTAGATGTGAAATAAAAATAATTTGGACAATAATTGACAGATTTTGAAATTTTTCAAAAATCTGTCTTTTTTCCTGACCACAGACCTTAAATGAAAACTAAGAAAATCTGAAAAGTACGAAAAAATCAAACCAAATTTCTTTCACTTTTTTTGCCATAGTTCATACATTTCACATGTCTAGATGTGAAATATAAATATTATTTAGACAATAATTGACAGATTTTGAAATTTGTAAAAAAAAAACTTTCTCTCATCTTGACCGCGAAAATTAAAAAAATCTGAAAAGTACGAAAAAATCAGACCAATTTTTTTTTCACTTTTTTTTGCCATAGTTCATACATTTCACATGTCTAGATGTGAAATAAAAATAATTTGGACAATAATTGACAGATTTTGAAATTTTTCAAAAATCTGTCTTTTTTCCTGACCACAGACCTTAAATGAAAACTAAGAAAATCTGAAAAGTACGAAAAAATCAAACCAAATTTCTTTCACTTTTTTTGCCATAGTTCATACATTTCACATGTCTAGATGTGAAATATAAATATAATTTAGACAATAATTGACAGATTTTGAAATTTGTAAAAAAAAAACTTTCTCTCATCTTGACCGCGAAAACTAAAAAAATCTGAAAAGTACGAAAAAATCAGACCAATTTTTTTTTTCACTTTTTTTGCCATAGTTCATACATTTCACATGTCTAGATGTGAAATATAAATATAATTTGGACAATAATTGACAGATTTTGAAATTTGTAAAAAAAAATTTTCTCTCATCCTGACCGCGAAAACTAAAAAAATCTGAAAAGTACGAAAAAATCAAACCAATTTTTTTTCACTTTTTTTGCCATAGTTCATACATTTCACATGTCTAGACGTGAAATAAAAAATAATTTGAACAATATCTGACAGATTTTGAAATTTGTAAAAAAAAAAACTTTCTCTCATACTGACCGCGAAAACTAAAAAAATCTGAAAAGTACGAAAAAATCAGACCAATTTTTTTTTCCACTTTTTTTTGCCATAGTTCATACATTTCACATGTCTAGATGTGAAATAAAAATAATTTGGACAATAATTGACAGATTTTGAAATTTTTCAAAAATCTGTCTTTTTTCCTGACCACAGACCTTAAATGAAAACTAAGAAAATCTGAAAAGTACGAAAAAATCAAACCAAATTTCTTTCACTTTTTTGCCATAGTTCATACATTTCACATGTCTAGATGTGAAATATAAATATAATTTGGACAATAATTGACAGATTTTGAAATTTGTAAAAAAAAAACTTTCTCTCATCCTGACCGCAAAAACTAAAAAAATCTGAAAAGTTCGACAAAATCAGACCAATTTTTTTTTCACTTTTTTTGCCATAGTTCATACATTTCACATGTCTAGATGTGAAATATAAATATAATTTGGACAATAATTGACAGATTTTGAAATTTGTAAAAAAAAACTCTCTTATCCTGACCGCGAAAACTAAAAAAATCTGAAAAGTACGAAAAAATCAGACCAATTTTTTTTTTCACTTTTTTTTGCCATAGTTCATACATTTCACATGTCTAGATGTGAAATATAAATATAATTTGGACAATAATTGACAGATTTTGAAATTTGTAAAAAAAAAACTCTCTCATCCTGACCACGAAAATTAAAAAAATCTGAAAAGTACGAAAAAATCAGACCAATTTTTTTTCCCACTTTTTTTGCCATAGTTCATACATTTCACATGTCTAGATGTGAAATAAAAATAATTTGGACAATAATTGACAGATTTTGAAATTTTTCAAAAATCTGTCTTTTTTCCTGACCACAGACCTTAAATGAAAACTAAGAAAATCTGAAAAGTACGAAAAAATCAAACCAATTTTTTTTCACTTTTTTTGCCATAGTTACTACATTTCACATGTCTAGATGTGAAATATAAATATTATTTAGACAATAATTGACAGATTTTGAAATTTGTAAAAAAAAAACTTTCTCTCATCTTGACCGCGAAAATTAAAAAAATCTGAAAAGTACGAAAAAATCAGACCAATTTTTTTTTCACTTTTTTTTGCCATAGTTCATACATTTCACATGTCTAGATGTGAAATAAAAATAATTTGGACAATAATTGACAGATTTTGAAATTTTTCAAAAATCTGTCTTTTTTCCTGACCACAGACCTTAAATGAAAACTAAGAAAATCTGAAAAGTACGAAAAAATCAAACCAAATTTCTTTCACTTTTTTTGCCATAGTTCATACATTTCACATGTCTAGATGTGAAATATAAATATAATTTAGACAATAATTGACAGATTTTGAAATTTGTAAAAAAAAAACTTTCTCTCATCTTGACCGCGAAAACTAAAAAAATCTGAAAAGTACGAAAAAATCAGACCAATTTTTTTTTCACTTTTTTTGCCATAGTTCATACATTTCACATGTCTAGATGTGAAATATAAATATAATTTGGACAATAATTGACAGATTTTGAAATTTGTAAAAAAAAATTTTCTCTCATCCTGACCGCGAAAACTAAAAAAATCTGAAAAGTACGAAAAAATCAAACCAATTTTTTTTCACTTTTTTTGCCATAGTTCATACATTTCACATGTCTAGACGTGAAATAAAAAATAATTTGAACAATATCTGACAGATTTTGAAATTTGTAAAAAAAAAAACTTTCTCTCATACTGACCGCGAAAACTAAAAAAATCTGAAAAGTACGAAAAAATCAGACCAATTTTTTTTTCCACTTTTTTTTGCCATAGTTCATACATTTCACATGTCTAGATGTGAAATAAAAATAATTTGGACAATAATTGACAGATTTTGAAATTTTTCAAAAATCTGTCTTTTTTCCTGACCACAGACCTTAAATGAAAACTAAGAAAATCTGAAAAGTACGAAAAAATCAAACCAAATTTCTTTCACTTTTTTGCCATAGTTCATACATTTCACATGTCTAGATGTGAAATATAAATATAATTTGGACAATAATTGACAGATTTTGAAATTTGTAAAAAAAAAACTTTCTCTCATCCTGACCGCAAAAACTAAAAAAATCTGAAAAGTTCGACAAAATCAGACCAATTTTTTTTTCACTTTTTTTGCCATAGTTCATACATTTCACATGTCTAGATGTGAAATATAAATATAATTTGGACAATAATTGACAGATTTTGAAATTTGTAAAAAAAAACTCTCTTATCCTGACCGCGAAAACTAAAAAAATCTGAAAAGTACGAAAAAATCAGACCAATTTTTTTTTTCACTTTTTTTTGCCATAGTTCATACATTTCACATGTCTAGATGTGAAATATAAATATAATTTGGACAATAATTGACAGATTTTGAAATTTGTAAAAAAAAAACTCTCTCATCCTGACCACGAAAATTAAAAAAATCTGAAAAGTACGAAAAAATCAGACCAATTTTTTTTCCCACTTTTTTTGCCATAGTTCATACATTTCACATGTCTAGATGTGAAATAAAAATAATTTGGACAATAATTGACAGATTTTGAAATTTTTCAAAAATCTGTCTTTTTTCCTGACCACAGACCTTAAATGAAAACTAAGAAAATCTGAAAAGTACGAAAAAATCAAACCAATTTTTTTTCACTTTTTTTGCCATAGTTACTACATTTCACATGTCTAGATGTGAAATATAAATATAATTTGGACAATAATTGACAGATTTTGAAATTTGTAAAAAAAAAACTCTCTCTTCCTGACCACGAAAATTAAAAAAATCTGAAAAGTACGAAAAAATCAGACCAATTTTTTTTCCCACTTTTTTTGCCATAGTTCATACATTTCACATGTCTAGATGTGAAATAAAAATAATTTGGACAATAATTGACAGATTTTGAAATTTTTCAAAAATCTGTCTTTTTTCCTGACCACAGACCTTAAATGAAAACTAAGAAAATCTGAAAAGTACGAAAAAATCAAACCAAATTTCTTTCACTTTTTTTGCCATAGTTCATACATTTCACATGTCTAGATGTGAAATATAAATATAATTTAGACAATAATTGACAGATTTTGAAATTTGTAAAAAAAAAACTTTCTCTCATCTTGACCGCGAAAACTAAAAAAATCTGAAAAGTACGAAAAAATCAGACCAATTTTTTTTTCACTTTTTTTGCCATAGTTCATACATTTCACATGTCTAGATGTGAAATATAAATATAATTTGGACAATAATTGACAGATTTTGAAATTTGTAAAAAAAAATTTTCTCTCATCCTGACCGCGAAAACTAAAAAAATCTGAAAAGTACGAAAAAATCAAACCAATTTTTTTTCACTTTTTTTTGCCATAGTTCATACATTTCACATGTCTAGACGTGAAATAAAAAATAATTTGAACAATATCTGACAGATTTTGAAATTTGTAAAAAAAAAAACTTTCTCTCATACTGACCGCGAAAACTAAAAAAATCTGAAAAGTACGAAAAAATCAGACCAATTTTTTTTTCCACTTTTTTTTGCCATAGTTCATACATTTCACATGTCTAGATGTGAAATAAAAATAATTTGGACAATAATTGACAGATTTTGAAATTTTTCAAAAATCTGTCTTTTTTCCTGACCACAGACCTTAAATGAAAACTAAGAAAATCTGAAAAGTACGAAAAAATCAAACCAAATTTCTTTCACTTTTTTTGCCATAGTTCATACATTTCACATGTCTAGATGTGAAATATAAATATTATTTAGACAATAATTGACAGATTTTGAAATTTGTAAAAAAAAAACTTTCTCTCATCTTGACCGCGAAAATTAAAAAAATCTGAAAAGTACGAAAAAATCAGACCAATTTTTTTTTCACTTTTTTTTGCCATAGTTCATACATTTCACATGTCTAGATGTGAAATAAAAATAATTTGGACAATAATTGACAGATTTTGAAATTTTTCAAAAATCTGTCTTTTTTCCTGACCACAGACCTTAAATGAAAACTAAGAAAATCTGAAAAGTACGAAAAAATCAAACCAAATTTCTTTCACTTTTTTTGCCATAGTTCATACATTTCACATGTCTAGATGTGAAATATAAATATTATTTAGACAATAATTGACAGATTTTGAAATTTGTAAAAAAAAAACTTTCTCTCATCTTGACCGCGAAAATTAAAAAAATCTGAAAAGTACGAAAAAATCAGACCAATTTTTTTTTCACTTTTTTTTGCCATAGTTCATACATTTCACATGTCTAGATGTGAAATAAAAATAATTTGGACAATAATTGACAGATTTTGAAATTTTTCAAAAATCTGTCTTTTTTCCTGACCACAGACCTTAAATGAAAACTAAGAAAATCTGAAAAGTACGAAAAAATCAAACCAAATTTCTTTCACTTTTTTTGCCATAGTTCATACATTTCACATGTCTAGATGTGAAATATAAATATAATTTAGACAATAATTGACAGATTTTGAAATTTGTAAAAAAAAAACTTTCTCTCATCTTGACCGCGAAAACTAAAAAAATCTGAAAAGTACGAAAAAATCAGACCAATTTTTTTTTCACTTTTTTTGCCATAGTTCATACATTTCACATGTCTAGATGTGAAATATAAATATAATTTGGACAATAATTGACAGATTTTGAAATTTGTAAAAAAAAATTTTCTCTCATCCTGACCGCGAAAACTAAAAAAATCTGAAAAGTACGAAAAAATCAAACCAATTTTTTTTCACTTTTTTTGCCATAGTTCATACATTTCACATGTCTAGACGTGAAATAAAAAATAATTTGAACAATATCTGACAGATTTTGAAATTTGTAAAAAAAAAAACTTTCTCTCATACTGACCGCGAAAACTAAAAAAATCTGAAAAGTACGAAAAAATCAGACCAATTTTTTTTTCCACTTTTTTTTGCCATAGTTCATACATTTCACATGTCTAGATGTGAAATAAAAATAATTTGGACAATAATTGACAGATTTTGAAATTTTTCAAAAATCTGTCTTTTTTCCTGACCACAGACCTTAAATGAAAACTAAGAAAATCTGAAAAGTACGAAAAAATCAAACCAAATTTCTTTCACTTTTTTGCCATAGTTCATACATTTCACATGTCTAGATGTGAAATATAAATATAATTTGGACAATAATTGACAGATTTTGAAATTTGTAAAAAAAAAACTTTCTCTCATCCTGACCGCAAAAACTAAAAAAATCTGAAAAGTTCGACAAAATCAGACCAATTTTTTTTTCACTTTTTTTGCCATAGTTCATACATTTCACATGTCTAGATGTGAAATATAAATATAATTTGGACAATAATTGACAGATTTTGAAATTTGTAAAAAAAAACTCTCTTATCCTGACCGCGAAAACTAAAAAAATCTGAAAAGTACGAAAAAATCAGACCAATTTTTTTTTTCACTTTTTTTTGCCATAGTTCATACATTTCACATGTCTAGATGTGAAATATAAATATAATTTGGACAATAATTGACAGATTTTGAAATTTGTAAAAAAAAAACTCTCTCATCCTGACCACGAAAATTAAAAAAATCTGAAAAGTACGAAAAAATCAGACCAATTTTTTTTCCCACTTTTTTTGCCATAGTTCATACATTTCACATGTCTAGATGTGAAATAAAAATAATTTGGACAATAATTGACAGATTTTGAAATTTTTCAAAAATCTGTCTTTTTTCCTGACCACAGACCTTAAATGAAAACTAAGAAAATCTGAAAAGTACGAAAAAATCAAACCAATTTTTTTTCACTTTTTTTGCCATAGTTACTACATTTCACATGTCTAGATGTGAAATATAAATATAATTTGGACAATAATTGACAGATTTTGAAATTTGTAAAAAAAAAACTCTCTCTTCCTGACCACGAAAATTAAAAAAATCTGAAAAGTACGAAAAAATCAGACCAATTTTTTTTCCCACTTTTTTTGCCATAGTTCATACATTTCACATGTCTAGATGTGAAATAAAAATAATTTGGACAATAATTGACAGATTTTGAAATTTTTGAAAAATCTGTCTTTTTTCCTGACCACAGACCTTAAATGAAAACTCAGAAAATCTGAAAAGTACGAAAAAATCAAACCAATTTTTTTTCACTTTTTTTGCCATAGTTCATACATTTCACATGTCTAGATGTGAAATATAAATATAATTTGGACAATAATTGACAGATTTTGAAATTTGTAAAAAAAAAACTTTCTCTCATCTTGACCGCGAAAATTAAAAAAATCTGAAAAGTACGAAAAAATCAGACCAATTTTTTTTTCACTTTTTTTTGCCATAGTTCATACATTTCACATGTCTAGATGTGAAATAAAAATAATTTGGACAATAATTGACAGATTTTGAAATTTTTCAAAAATCTGTCTTTTTTCCTGACCACAGACCTTAAATGAAAACTAAGAAAATCTGAAAAGTACGAAAAAATCAAACCAAATTTCTTTCACTTTTTTTGCCATAGTTCATACATTTCACATGTCTAGATGTGAAATATAAATATAATTTAGACAATAATTGACAGATTTTGAAATTTGTAAAAAAAAAACTTTCTCTCATCTTGACCGCGAAAACTAAAAAAATCTGAAAAGTACGAAAAAATCAGACCAATTTTTTTTTCACTTTTTTTTGCCATAGTTCATACATTTCACATGTCTAGATGTGAAATATAAATATAATTTGGACAATAATTGACAGATTTTGAAATTTGTAAAAAAAAATTTTCTCTCATCCTGACCGCGAAAACTAAAAAAATCTGAAAAGTACGAAAAAATCAAACCAATTTTTTTTCACTTTTTTTGCCATAGTTCATACATTTCACATGTCTAGACGTGAAATAAAAAATAATTTGAACAATATCTGACAGATTTTGAAATTTGTAAAAAAAAAAACTTTCTCTCATACTGACCGCGAAAACTAAAAAAATCTGAAAAGTACGAAAAAATCAGACCAATTTTTTTTTCCACTTTTTTTTGCCATAGTTCATACATTTCACATGTCTAGATGTGAAATATAAATATAATTTGGACAATAATTGACAGATTTTGAAATTTGTAAAAAAAAAATTTCTCTCATCCTGACCGCGAAAACTAAAAAAATCTGAAAAGTACGAAAAAATCAAACCAATTTTTTTTCACTTTTTTTGCCATAGTTCATACATTTCACATGTCTAGACGTGAAATAAAAAATAATTTCAACAATATCTGACAGATTTTGAAATTTGTAAAAAAAAAAACTTTCTCTCATACTGACCGCGAAAACTAAAAAAATCTGAAAAGTACGAAAAAATCAGACCAATTTTTTTTTCCACTTTTTTTTGCCATAGTTCATACATTTCACATGTCTAGATGTGAAATAAAAATAATTTGGACAATAATTGACAGATTTTGAAATTTTTCAAAAATCTGTCTTTTTTCCTGACCACAGACCTTAAATGAAAACTAAGAAAATCTGAAAAGTACGAAAAAATCAAACCAAATTTCTTTCACTTTTTTTGCCATAGTTCATACATTTCACATGTCTAGATGTGAAATATAAATATTATTTAGACAATAATTGACAGATTTTGAAATTTGTAAAAAAAAAACTTTCTCTCATCTTGACCGCGAAAATTAAAAAAATCTGAAAAGTACGAAAAAATCAGACCAATTTTTTTTTCACTTTTTTTTGCCATAGTTCATACATTTCACATGTCTAGATGTGAAATAAAAATAATTTGGACAATAATTGACAGATTTTGAAATTTTTCAAAAATCTGTCTTTTTTCCTGACCACAGACCTTAAATGAAAACTAAGAAAATCTGAAAAGTACGAAAAAATCAAACCAAATTTCTTTCACTTTTTTTGCCATAGTTCATACATTTCACATGTCTAGATGTGAAATATAAATATAATTTAGACAATAATTGACAGATTTTGAAATTTGTAAAAAAAAAACTTTCTCTCATCTTGACCGCGAAAACTAAAAAAATCTGAAAAGTACGAAAAAATCAGACCAATTTTTTTTTCACTTTTTTTGCCATAGTTCATACATTTCACATGTCTAGATGTGAAATATAAATATAATTTGGACAATAATTGACAGATTTTGAAATTTGTAAAAAAAAATTTTCTCTCATCCTGACCGCGAAAACTAAAAAAATCTGAAAAGTACGAAAAAATCAAACCAATTTTTTTTCACTTTTTTTGCCATAGTTCATACATTTCACATGTCTAGACGTGAAATAAAAAATAATTTGAACAATATCTGACAGATTTTGAAATTTGTAAAAAAAAAAACTTTCTCTCATACTGACCGCGAAAACTAAAAAAATCTGAAAAGTACGAAAAAATCAGACCAATTTTTTTTTCACTTTTTTTTGCCATAGTTCATACATTTCACATGTCTAGATGTGAAATAAAAATAATTTGGACAATAATTGACAGATTTTGAAATTTTTCAAAAATCTGTCTTTTTTCCTGACCACAGACCTTAAATGAAAACTAAGAAAATCTGAAAAGTACGAAAAAATCAAACCAATTTTTTTTCACTTTTTTTGCCATAGTTACTACATTTCACGTCTAGATGTGAAATATAAATATAATTTGGACAATAATTGACAGATTTTGAAATTTGTAAAAAAAAAACTCTCTCATCCTGACCACGAAAATTAAAAAAATCTGAAAAGTACGAAAAAATCAGACCAATTTTTTTTCCCACTTTTTTTGCCATAGTTCATACATTTCACATGTCTAGATGTGAAATAAAAATAATTTGGACAATAATTGACAGATTTTGAAATTTTTCAAAAATCTGTCTTTTTTCCTGACCACAGACCTTAAATGAAAACTCAGAAAATCTGAAAAGTACGAAAAAATCAAACCAATTTTTTTTCACTTTTTTTGCCATAGTTCATACATTTCACATGTCTAGACATGAAATAAAAAATAATTTGAACAATATCTGACAGATTTTGAAATTTGTAAAAAAAAAACCTTTCTCTCATACTGACCGCGAAAACTAAAAAAATCTGAAAAGTACGAAAAAATCAGACCAATTTTTTTTTCACTTTTTTTGCCATAGTTTATGCACTTCACATGTCTAGAAATGAAATAAAAAATAATTTGAACAATATCTGACAGATTTTGAAATTTGTAAAAAAAAAAATTTCTCTCATCCTGACCGCGAAAATTAAAAAAATCTGAAAAGTACGAAAAAATCAGACCAATTTTTTTTTCACTTTTTTTTGCCATAGTTCATACATTTCACATGTCTAGATGTGAAATAAAAATAATTTGGACAATAATTGACAGATTTTGAAATTTTTCAAAAATCTGTCTTTTTTCCTGACCACAGACCTTAAATGAAAACTAAAAAAATCTGAAAAGTACGAAAAAATCAGACCAATTTTTTTTTTCACTTTTTTTTGCCATAGTTCATACATTTCACATGTCTAGATGTGAAATAAAAATAATTTGGACAATAATTGACAGATTTTGAAATTTGTAAAAAAAAAACTTTCTCTCATCCTGACCGCGAAAACTAAAAAAATCTGAAAAGTACGAAAAAATCAGACCAATTTTTTTTTCACTTTTTTTTGCCATAGTTCATACATTTCACATGTCTAGATGTGAAATAAAAATAATTTGGACAATAATTGACAGATTTTGAAATTTTTCAAAAATCTGTCTTTTTTCCTGACCACAGACCTTAAATGAAAACTCAGAAAATCTGAAAAGTACGAAAAAATCAAACCAATTTTTTTTCACTTTTTTTGCCATAGTTCATACATTTCACATGTCTAGACATGAAATAAAAAATAATTTGAACAATATCTGACAGATTTTGAAATTTGTAAAAAAAAAACCTTTCTCTCATACTGACCGCGAAAACTAAAAAAATCTGAAAAGTACGAAAAAATCAGACCAATTTTTTTTTCACTTTTTTTGCCATAGTTTATGCACTTCACATGTCTAGAAATGAAATAAAAAATAATTTGAACAATATCTGACAGATTTTGAAATTTGTAAAAAAAAAAATTTCTCTCATCCTGACCGCGAAAATTAAAAAAATCTGAAAAGTACGAAAAAATCAGACCAATTTTTTTTTCACTTTTTTTTGCCATAGTTCATACATTTCACATGTCTAGATGTGAAATAAAAATAATTTGGACAATAATTGACAGATTTTGAAATTTTTCAAAAATCTGTCTTTTTTCCTGACCACAGACCTTAAATGAAAACTAAGAAAATCTGAAAAGTACGAAAAAATCAAACCAATTTTTTTTCACTTTTTTTGCCATAGTTCATACATTTCACATGTCTAGACATGAAATAAAAAATAATTTGAACAATATCTGACAGATTTTGAAATTTGTAAAAAAAAAACCTTTCTCTCATACTGACCGCGAAAACTAAAAAAATCTGAAAAGTACGAAAAAATCAGACCAATTTTTTTTTCACTTTTTTTGCCATAGTTTATGCACTTCACATGTCTAGAAATGAAATAAAAAATAATTTGAACAATATCTGACAGATTTTGAAATTTGTAAAAAAAAAAATTTCTCTCATCCTGACCGCGAAAATTAAAAAAATCTGAAAAGTACGAAAAAATCAGACCAATTTTTTTTTCACTTTTTTTTGCCATAGTTCATACATTTCACATGTCTAGATGTGAAATAAAAATAATTTGGACAATAATTGACAGATTTTGAAATTTTTCAAAAATCTGTCTTTTTTCCTGACCACAGACCTTAAATGAAAACTAAAAAAATCTGAAAAGTACGAAAAAATCAGACCAATTTTTTTTTCACTTTTTTTTGCCATAGTTCATACATTTCACATGTCTAGATGTGAAATAAAAATAATTTGGACAATAATTGACAGATTTTGAAATTTGTAAAAAAAAAACTTTCTCTCATCCTGACCGCGAAAACTAAAAAAATCTGAAAAGTACGAAAAAATCAGACCAATTTTTTTTTCACTTTTTTTTGCCATAGTTCATACATTTCACATGTCTAGATGTGAAATAAAAATAATTTGGACAATAATTGACAGATTTTGAAATTTTTCAAAAATCTGTCTTTTTTCCTGACCACAGACCTTAAATGAAAACTAAGAAAATCTGAAAAGTACGAAAAAATCAAACCAATTTTTTTTCACTTTTTTTGCCATAGTTATTACATTTCACATGTCTAGATGTGAAATATAAATATAATTTGGACAATAATTGACAGATTTTGAAATTTGTAAAAAAAAAACTCTCTCATCCTGACCACGAAAATTAAAAAAATCTGAAAAGTACGAAAAAATCAGACCAATTTTTTTTCCCACTTTTTTTGCCATAGTTCATACATTTCACATGTCTAGATGTGAAATAAAAATAATTTGGACAATAATTGACAGATTTTGAAATTTTTCAAAAATCTGTCTTTTTTCCTGACCACAGACCTTAAATGAAAACTCAGAAAATCTGAAAAGTACGAAAAAATCAAACCAATTTTTTTTCACGTTTTTTGCCATAGTTCATACATTTCACATGTCTAGACATGAAATAAAAAATAATTTGAACAATATCTGACAGATTTTGAAATTTGTAAAAAAAAAACCTTTCTCTCATACTGACCGCGAAAACTAAAAAAATCTGAAAAGTACGAAAAAATCAGACCAATTTTTTTTTCACTTTTTTTGCCATAGTTTATGCACTTCACATGTCTAGAAATGAAATAAAAAATAATTTGAACAATATCTGACAGATTTTGAAATTTGTAAAAAAAAAAATTTCTCTCATCCTGACCGCGAAAATTAAAAAAATCTGAAAAGTACGAAAAAATCAGACCAATTTTTTTTTCACTTTTTTTTGCCATAGTTCATACATTTCACATGTCTAGATGTGAAATAAAAATAATTTGGACAATAATTGACAGATTTTGAAATTTTTCAAAAATCTGTCTTTTTTCCTGACCACAGACCTTAAATGAAAACTAAAAAAATCTGAAAAGTACGAAAAAATCAGACCAATTTTTTTTTCACTTTTTTTTGCCATAGTTCATACATTTCACATGTCTAGATGTGAAATAAAAATAATTTGGACAATAATTGACAGATTTTGAAATTTGTAAAAAAAAAACTTTCTCTCATCCTGACCGCGAAAACTAAAAAAATCTGAAAAGTACGAAAAAATCAGACCAATTTTTTTTTCACTTTTTTTTGCCATAGTTCATACATTTCACATGTCTAGATGTGAAATAAAAATAATTTGGACAATAATTGACAGATTTTGAAATTTTTCAAAAATCTGTCTTTTTTCCTGACCACAGACCTTAAATGAAAACTAAGAAAATCTGAAAAGTACGAAAAAATCAAACCAATTTTTTTTCACTTTTTTTGCCATAGTTACTACATTTCACATGTCTAGATGTGAAATATAAATATAATTTGGACAATAATTGACAGATTTTGAAATTTGTAAAAAAAAAACTCTCTCATCCTGACCACGAAAATTAAAAAAATCTGAAAAGTACGAAAAAATCAGACCAATTTTTTTTCCCACTTTTTTTGCCATAGTTCATACATTTCACATGTCTAGATGTGAAATAAAAATAATTTGGACAATAATTGACAGATTTTGAAATTTTTCAAAAATCTGTCTTTTTTCCTGACCACAGACCTTAAATGAAAACTCAGAAAATCTGAAAAGTACGAAAAAATCAAACCAATTTTTTTTCACTTTTTTTGCCATAGTTCATACATTTCACATGTCTAGACATGAAATAAAAAATAATTTGAACAATATCTGACAGATTTTGAAATTTGTAAAAAAAAAAATTTCTCTCATCCTGACCGCGAAAATTAAAAAAATCTGAAAAGTACGAAAAAATCAGACCAATTTTTTTTTCACTTTTTTTTGCCATAGTTCATACATTTCACATGTCTAGATGTGAAATAAAAATAATTTGGACAATAATTGACAGATTTTGAAATTTGTAAAAAAAAAACTTTCTCTCATCCTGACCGCGAAAACTAAAAAAATCTGAAAAGTACGAAAAAATCAGACCAATTTTTTTTTCACTTTTTTTTGCCATAGTTCATACATTTCACATGTCTAGATGTGAAATAAAAATAATTTGGACAATAATTGACAGATTTTGAAATTTTTCAAAAATCTGTCTTTTTTCCTGACCACAGACCTTAAATGAAAACTAAGAAAATCTGAAAAGTACGAAAAAATCAAACCAATTTTTTTTCACTTTTTTTGCCATAGTTACTACATTTCACATGTCTAGATGTGAAATATAAATATAATTTGGACAATAATTGACAGATTTTGAAATTTGTAAAAAAAAAACTCTCTCATCCTGACCACGAAAATTAAAAAAATCTGAAAAGTACGAAAAAATCAGACCAATTTTTTTTCCCACTTTTTTTGCCATAGTTCATACATTTCACATGTCTAGATGTGAAATAAAAATAATTTGGACAATAATTGACAGATTTTGAAATTTTTCAAAAATCTGTCTTTTTTCCTGACCACAGACCTTAAATGAAAACTCAGAAAATCTGAAAAGTACAAAAAAATCAAACCAATTTTTTTTCACTTTTTTTGCCATAGTTCATACATTTCACATGTCTAGACATGAAATAAAAAATAATTTGAACAATATCTGACAGATTTTGAAATTTGTAAAAAAAAAAACCTTTCTCTCATACTGACCGCGAAAACTAAAAAAATCTGAAAAGTACGAAAAAATCAGACCAATTTTTTTTTCACTTTTTTTGCCATAGTTTATGCACTTCACATGTCTAGAAATGAAATAAAAAATAATTTGAACAATATCTGACAGATTTTGAAATTTGTAAAAAAAAAAATTTCTCTCATCCTGACCGCGAAAATTAAAAAAATCTGAAAAGTACGAAAAAATCAGACCAATTTTTTTTTCACTTTTTTTTGCCATAGTTCATACATTTCACATGTCTAGATGTGAAATAAAAATAATTTGGACAATAATTGACAGATTTTGAAATTTTTCAAAAATCTGTCTTTTTTCCTGACCACAGACCTTAAATGAAAACTAAAAAAATCTGAAAAGTACGAAAAAATCAGACCAATTTTTTTTTCACTTTTTTTTGCCATAGTTCATACATTTCACATGTCTAGATGTGAAATAAAAATAATTTGGACAATAATTGACAGATTTTGAAATTTGTAAAAAAAAAACTTTCTCTCATCCTGACCGCGAAAACTAAAAAAATCTGAAAAGTACGAAAAAATCAGACCAATTTTTTTTTTCACTTTTTTTTGCCATAGTTCATACATTTCACATGTCTAGATGTGAAATAAAAATAATTTGGACAATAATTGACAGATTTTGAAATTTTTCAAAAATCTGTCTTTTTTCCTGACCACAGACCTTAAATGAAAACTAAGAAAATCTGAAAAGTACGAAAAAATCAAACCAATTTTTTTTCACTTTTTTTGCCATAGTTACTACATTTCACATGTCTAGATGTGAAATATAAATATAATTTGGACAATAATTGACAGATTTTGAAATTTGTAAAAAAAAAACTTTCTCTCATCCTGACCGCGAAAACTAAAAAAATCTGAAAAGTACGAAAAAATCAGACCAATTTTTTTTTCACTTTTTTTTGCCATAGTTCATACATTTCACATGTCTAGATGTGAAATAAAAATAATTTGGACAATAATTGACAGATTTTGAAATTTTTCAAAAATCTGTCTTTTTTCCTGACCACAGACCTTAAATGAAAACTAAGAAAATCTGAAAAGTACGAAAAAATCAAACCAATTTTTTTTCACTTTTTTTGCCATAGTTACTACATTTCACATGTCTAGATGTGAAATATAAATATAATTTGGACAATAATTGACAGATTTTGAAATTTGTAAAAAAAAAACTCTCTCATCCTGACCACGAAAATTAAAAAAATCTGAAAAGTACGAAAAAATCAGACCAATTTTTTTTCCCACTTTTTTTGCCATAGTTCATACATTTCACATGTCTAGATGTGAAATAAAAATAATTTGGACAATAATTGACAGATTTTGAAATTTTTCAAAAATCTGTCTTTTTTCCTGACCACAGACCTTAAATGAAAACTCAGAAAATCTGAAAAGTACAAAAAAATCAAACCAATTTTTTTTCACTTTTTTTGCCATAGTTCATACATTTCACATGTCTAGACATGAAATAAAAATAATTTGAACAATATCTGACAGATTTTGAAATTTGTAAAAAAAAAACCTTTCTCTCATACTGACCGCGAAAACTAAAAAAATCTGAAAAGTACGAAAAAATCAGACCAATTTTTTTTTCACTTTTTTTGCCATAGTTTATGCACTTCACATGTCTAGAAATGAAATAAAAAATAATTTGAACAATATCTGACAGATTTTGAAATTTGTAAAAAAAAAAATTTCTCTCATCCTGACCGCGAAAATTAAAAAAATCTGAAAAGTACGAAAAAATCAGACCAATTTTTTTTTCACTTTTTTTTGCCATAGTTCATACATTTCACATGTCTAGATGTGAAATAAAAATAATTTGGACAATAATTGACAGATTTTGAAATTTTTCAAAAATCTGTCTTTTTTCCTGACCACAGACCTTAAATGAAAACTAAAAAAATCTGAAAAGTACGAAAAAATCAGACCAATTTTTTTTTCACTTTTTTTTGCCATAGTTCATACATTTCACATGTCTAGATGTGAAATAAAAATAATTTGGACAATAATTGACAGATTTTGAAATTTGTAAAAAAAAAACTTTCTCTCATCCTGACCGCGAAAACTAAAAAAATCTGAAAAGTACGAAAAAATCAGACCAATTTTTTTTTCACTTTTTTTTGCCATAGTTCATACATTTCACATGTCTAGATGTGAAATAAAAATAATTTGGACAATAATTGACAGATTTTGAAATTTTTCAAAAATCTGTCTTTTTTCCTGACCACAGACCTTAAATGAAAACTAAGAAAATCTGAAAAGTACGAAAAAATCAAACCAATTTTTTTTCACTTTTTTTGCCATAGTTACTACATTTCACATGTCTAGATGTGAAATATAAATATAATTTGGACAATAATTGACAGATTTTGAAATTTGTAAAAAAAAAACTCTCTCATCCTGACCACGAAAATTAAAAAAATCTGAAAAGTACGAAAAAATCAGACCAATTTTTTTTCCCACTTTTTTTGCCATAGTTCATACATTTCACATGTCTAGATGTGAAATAAAAATAATTTGGACAATAATTGACAGATTTTGAAATTTTTCAAAAATCTGTCTTTTTTCCTGACCACAGACCTTAAATGAAAACTCAGAAAATCTGAAAAGTACGAAAAAATCAGACCAATTTTTTTTTCACTTTTTTTGCCATAGTTTATGCACTTCACATGTCTAGAAATGAAATAAAAAATAATTTGAACAATATCTGACAGATTTTGAAATTTGTAAAAAAAAAAAATTTCTCTCATCCTGACCGCGAAAATTAAAAAAATCTGAAAAGTACGAAAAAATCAGACCAATTTTTTTTTCACTTTTTTTTGCCATAGTTCATACATTTCACATGTCTAGATGTGAAATAAAAATAATTTGGACAATAATTGACAGATTTTGAAATTTTTCAAAAATCTGTCTTTTTTCCTGACCACAGACCTTAAATGAAAACTCAGAAAATCTGAAAAGTACGAAAAAATCAAACCAATTTTTTTTCACTTTTTTTGCCATAGTTCATACATTTCACATGTCTAGACATGAAATAAAAAATAACTTGAACAATATCTGACAGATTTTGAAATTTGTAAAAAAAAAAAATTGCTCTCATCCTGACCGCGAAAATTAAAAAAATCTGAAAAGTACGAAAAAATCAGACCAATTTTTTTTTCACTTTTTTTTGCCATAGTTCATACATTTCACATGTCTAGATGTGAAATAAAAATAATTTGGACAATAATTGACAGATTTTGAAATTGTTCAAAAATCTGTCTTTTTTCCTGACCACAGACCTTAAATGAAAACTAAAAAAATCTGAAAAGTACGAAAAAATCAGACCAATTTTTTTTTCACTTTTTTTTGCCATAGTTCATACATTTCACATGTCTAGATGTGAAAAAAAAATAATTTGGACAATAATTGACAGATTTTGAAATTTGTAAAAAAAAAACTTTCTCTCATCCTGACCGCGAAAATTAAAAAAATCTGAAAAGTACGAAAAAATCAGACCAATTTTTTTTTCACTTTTTTTTGCCATAGTTCATACATTTCACATGTCTAGATGTGAAATAAAAATAATTTGGACAATAATTGACAGATTTTGAAATTTTTCAAAAATCTGTCTTTTTTCCTGACCACAGACCTTAAATGAAAACTAAGAAAATCTGAAAAGTACGAAAAAATCAAACCAAATTTCTTTCACTTTTTTTGCCATAGTTCATACATTTCACATGTCTAGATGTGAAATATAAATATAATTTGGACAATAATTGACAGATTTTGAAATTTGTAAAAAAAAAACTTTCTCTCATCCTGACCGCGAAAACTAAAAAAATCTGAAAAGTACGAAAAAATCAGACCAATTTTTTTTTCACTTTTTTTTGCCATAGTTCATACATTTCACATGTCTAGATGTGAAATAAAAATAATTTGGACAATAATTGACAGATTTTGAAATTTTTCAAAAATCTGTCTTTTTTCCTGACCACAGACCTTAAATGAAAACTCAGAAAATCTGAAAAGTACGAAAAAATCAGACCAATTTTTTTTTCACTTTTTTTGCCATAGTTTATGCACTTCACATGTCTAGAAATGAAATAAAAAATAATTTGAACAATATCTGACAGATTTTGAAATTTGTAAAAAAAAAAAATTGCTCTCATCCTGACCGCGAAAATTAAAAAAATCTGAAAAGTACGAAAAAATCAGACCAATTTTTTTTTCACTTTTTTTTGCCATAGTTCATACATTTCACATGTCTAGATGTGAAATAAAAATAATTTGGACAATAATTGACAGATTTTGAAATTTTTCAAAAATCTGTCTTTTTTCCTGACCACAGACCTTAAATGAAAACTCAGAAAATCTGAAAAGTACGAAAAAATCAGACCAATTTTTTTTTCACTTTTTTTGCCATAGTTTATGCACTTCACATGTCTAGAAATGAAATAAAAAATAATTTGAACAATATCTGACAGATTTTGAAATTTGTAAAAAAAAAAAATTTCTCTCATCCTGACCGCGAAAATTAAAAAAATCTGAAAAGTACGAAAAAATCAGACCAATTTTTTTTTCACTTTTTTTTGCCATAGTTCATACATTTCACATGTCTAGATGTGAAATAAAAATAATTTGGACAATAATTGACAGATTTTGAAATTTTTCAAAAATCTGTCTTTTTTCCTGACCACAGACCTTAAATGAAAACTCAGAAAATCTGAAAAGTACGAAAAAATCAAACCAATTTTTTTTCACTTTTTTTGCCATAGTTCATACATTTCACATGTCTAGACATGAAATAAAAAATAACTTGAACAATATCTGACAGATTTTGAAATTTGTAAAAAAAAAAACTTTCTCTCATACTGACCGCGAAAACTAAAAAAATCTGAAAAGTACGAAAAAATCAGACCAATTTTTTTTTCACTTTTTTTGCCATAGTTTATGCACTTCACATGTCTAGAAATGAAATAAAAAATAATTTGAACAATATCTGACAGATTTTGAAATTTGTAAAAAAAAAAATTTCTCTCATCCTGACCGCGAAAATTAAAAAAATCTGAAAAGTACGAAAAAATCAGACCAATTTTTTTTTCACTTTTTTTTGCCATAGTTCATACATTTCACATGTCTAGATGTGAAATAAAAATAATTTGGACAATAATTGACAGATTTTGAAATTTTTCAAAAATCTGTCTTTTTTCCTGACCACAGACCTTAAATGAAAACTAAGAAAATCTGAAAAGTACGAAAAAATCAAACCAATTTTTTTTCACTTTTTTTGCCATAGTTACTACATTTCACATGTCTAGATGTGAAATATAAATATAATTTGGACAATAATTGACAGATTTTGAAATTTGTAAAAAAAAAAACTCTCTCATCCTGACCACGAAAATTAAAAAAATCTGAAAAGTACGAAAAAATCAGACCAATTTTTTTTCCCACTTTTTTTGCCATAGTTCATACATTTCACATGTCTAGATGTGAAATAAAAATAATTTGGACAATAATTGACAGATTTTGAAATTTTTCAAAAATCTGTCTTTTTTCCTGACCACAGACCTTAAATGAAAACTAAGAAAATCTGAAAAGTACGAAAAAATCAAACCAAATTTCTTTCACTTTTTTTGCCATAGTTCATACATTTCACATGTCTAGATGTGAAATATAAATATAATTTGGACAATAATTGACAGATTTTGAAATTTGTAAAAAAAAAACTTTCTCTCATCCTGACCGCGAAAACTAAAAAAATCTGAAAAGTACGAAAAAATCAGACCAATTTTTTTTTCACTTTTTTTTGCCATAGTTCATACATTTCACATGTCTAGATGTGAAATAAAAATAATTTGGACAATAATTGACAGATTTTGAAATTTTTCAAAAATCTGTCTTTTTTCCTGACCACAGACCTTAAATGAAAACTCAGAAAATCTGAAAAGTACGAAAAAATCAGACCAATTTTTTTTTCACTTTTTTTGCCATAGTTTATGCACTTCACATGTCTAGAAATGAAATAAAAAATAATTTGAACAATATCTGACAGATTTTGAAATTTGTAAAAAAAAAAAATTGCTCTCATCCTGACCGCGAAAATTAAAAAAATCTGAAAAGTACGAAAAAATCAGACCAATTTTTTTTTCACTTTTTTTTGCCATAGTTCATACATTTCACATGTCTAGATGTGAAATAAAAATAATTTGGACAATAATTGACAGATTTTGAAATTGTTCAAAAATCTGTCTTTTTTCCTGACCACAGACCTTAAATGAAAACTAAAAAAATCTGAAAAGTACGAAAAAATCAGACCAATTTTTTTTTCACTTTTTTTTGCCATAGTTCATACATTTCACATGTCTAGATGTGAAAAAAAAATAATTTGGACAATAATTGACAGATTTTGAAATTTGTAAAAAAAAAACTTTCTCTCATCCTGACCGCGAAAATTAAAAAAATCTGAAAAGTACGAAAAAATCAGACCAATTTTTTTTTCACTTTTTTTTGCCATAGTTCATACATTTCACATGTCTAGATGTGAAATAAAAATAATTTGGACAATAATTGACAGATTTTGAAATTTTTCAAAAATCTGTCTTTTTTCCTGACCACAGACCTTAAATGAAAACTAAGAAAATCTGAAAAGTACGAAAAAATCAAACCAATTTTTTTTCACTTTTTTTGCCATAGTTACTACATTTCACATGTCTAGATGTGAAATATAAATATAATTTGGACAATAATTGACAGATTTTGAAATTTGTAAAAAAAAAAACTTTCTCTCATACTGACCGCGAAAACTAAAAAAATCTGAAAAGTACGAAAAAATCAGACCAATTTTTTTTTCACTTTTTTTGCCATAGTTTATGCACTTCACATGTCTAGAAATGAAATAAAAAATAATTTGAACAATATCTGACAGATTTTGAAATTTGTAAAAAAAAAAATTTCTCTCATCCTGACCGCGAAAATTAAAAAAATCTGAAAAGTACGAAAAAATCAGACCAATTTTTTTTTCACTTTTTTTTGCCATAGTTCATACATTTCACATGTCTAGATGTGAAATAAAAATAATTTGGACAATAATTGACAGATTTTGAAATTTTTCAAAAATCTATCTTTTTTCCTGACCACAGACCTTAAATGAAAACTAAGAAAATCTGAAAAGTACGAAAAAATCAAACCAATTTTTTTTCACTTTTTTTGCCATAGTTACTACATTTCACATGTCTAGATGTGAAATATAAATATAATTTGGACAATAATTGACAGATTTTGAAATTTGTAAAAAAAAAACTCTCTCATCCTGACCACGAAAATTAAAAAAATCTGAAAAGTACGAAAAAATCAGACCAATTTTTTTTCCCACTTTTTTTGCCATAGTTCATACATTTCACATGTCTAGATGTGAAATAAAAATAATTTGGACAATAATTGACAGATTTTGAAATTTTTCAAAAATCTGTCTTTTTTCCTGACCACAGACCTTAAATGAAAACTAAGAAAATCTGAAAAGTACGAAAAAATCAAACCAAATTTCTTTCACTTTTTTTGCCATAGTTCATACATTTCACATGTCTAGATGTGAAATATAAATATAATTTGGACAATAATTGACAGATTTTGAAATTTGTAAAAAAAAAACTTTCTCTCATCCTGACCGCGAAAACTAAAAAAATCTGAAAAGTACGAAAAAATCAGACCAATTTTTTTTTCACTTTTTTTTGCCATAGTTCATACATTTCACATGTCTAGATGTGAAATAAAAATAATTTGGACAATAATTGACAGATTTTGAAATTTTTCAAAAATCTGTCTTTTTTCCTGACCACAGACCTTAAATGAAAACTCAGAAAATCTGAAAAGTACGAAAAAATCAGACCAATTTTTTTTTCACTTTTTTTGCCATAGTTTATGCACTTCACATGTCTAGAAATGAAATAAAAAATAATTTGAACAATATCTGACAGATTTTGAAATTTGTAAAAAAAAAAAATTGCTCTCATCCTGACCGCGAAAATTAAAAAAATCTGAAAAGTACGAAAAAATCAGACCAATTTTTTTTTCACTTTTTTTTGCCATAGTTCATACATTTCACATGTCTAGATGTGAAATAAAAATAATTTGGACAATAATTGACAGATTTTGAAATTGTTCAAAAATCTGTCTTTTTTCCTGACCACAGACCTTAAATGAAAACTAAAAAAATCTGAAAAGTACGAAAAAATCAGACCAATTTTTTTTTCACTTTTTTTTGCCATAGTTCATACATTTCACATGTCTAGATGTGAAAAAAAAATAATTTGGACAATAATTGACAGATTTTGAAATTTGTAAAAAAAAAACTTTCTCTCATCCTGACCGCGAAAATTAAAAAAATCTGAAAAGTACGAAAAAATAAGACCAATTTTTTTTTCACTTTTTTTTGCCATAGTTCATACATTTCACATGTCTAGATGTGAAATAAAAATAATTTGGACAATAATTGACAGATTTTGAAATTTTTCAAAAATCTGTCTTTTTTCCTGACCACAGACCTTAAATGAAAACTAAGAAAATCTGAAAAGTACGAAAAAATCAAACCAATTTTTTTTCACTTTTTTTGCCATAGTTACTACATTTCACATGTCTAGATGTGAAATATAAATATAATTTGGACAATAATTGACAGATTTTGAAATTTGTAAAAAAAAAAACTTTCTCTCATACTGACCGCGAAAACTAAAAAAATCTGAAAAGTACGAAAAAATCAGACCAATTTTTTTTTCACTTTTTTTGCCATAGTTTATGCACTTCACATGTCTAGAAATGAAATAAAAAATAATTTGAACAATATCTGACAGATTTTGAAATTTGTAAAAAAAAAAATTTCTCTCATCCTGACCGCGAAAATTAAAAAAATCTGAAAAGTACGAAAAAATCAGACCAATTTTTTTTTCACTTTTTTTGCCATAGTTCATACATTTCACATGTCTAGATGTGAAATAAAAATAATTTGGACAATAATTGACAGATTTTGAAATTTTTCAAAAATCTATCTTTTTTCCTGACCACAGACCTTAAATGAAAACTAAGAAAATCTGAAAAGTACGAAAAAATCAAACCAATTTTTTTTCACTTTTTTTGCCATAGTTACTACATTTCACATGTCTAGATGTGAAATATAAATATAATTTGGACAATAATTGACAGATTTTGAAATTTGTAAAAAAAAAACTCTCTCATCCTGACCACGAAAATTAAAAAAATCTGAAAAGTACGAAAAAATCAGACCAATTTTTTTTCCCACTTTTTTTGCCATAGTTCATACATTTCACATGTCTAGATGTGAAATAAAAATAATTTGGACAATAATTGACAGATTTTGAAATTTTTCAAAAATCTGTCTTTTTTCCTGACCACAGACCTTAAATGAAAACTAAGAAAATCTGAAAAGTACGAAAAAATCAAACCAAATTTCTTTCACTTTTTTTGCCATAGTTCATACATTTCACATGTCTAGATGTGAAATATAAATATAATTTGGACAATAATTGACAGATTTTGAAATTTGTAAAAAAAAAACTTTCTCTCATCCTGACCGCGAAAACTAAAAAAATCTGAAAAGTACGAAAAAATCAGACCAATTTTTTTTTCACTTTTTTTTGCCATAGTTCATACATTTCACATGTCTAGATGTGAAATAAAAATAATTTGGACAATAATTGACAGATTTTGAAATTTTTCAAAAATCTGTCTTTTTTCCTGACCACAGACCTTAAATGAAAACTAAGAAAATCTGAAAAGTACGAAAAAATCAAACCAAATTTCTTTCACTTTTTTTGCCATAGTTCATACATTTCACATGTCTAGATGTGAAATATAAATATAATTTGGACAATAATTGACAGATTTTGAAATTTGTAAAAAAAAAACTTTCTCTCATCCTGACCGCGAAAACTAAAAAAATCTGAAAAGTACGAAAAAATCAGACCAATTTTTTTTTCACTTTTTTTTGCCATAGTTCATACATTTCACATGTCTAGATGTGAAATAAAAATAATTTGGACAATAATTGACAGATTTTGAAATTTTTCAAAAATCTGTCTTTTTTCCTGACCACAGACCTTAAATGAAAACTAAAAAAATCTGAAAAGTACGAAAAAATCAGACCAATTTTTTTTTCACTTTTTTTTGCCATAGTTCATACATTTCACATGTCTAGATGTGAAATAAAAATAATTTGGACAATAATTGACAGATTTTGAAATTTTTCAAAAATCTATCTTTTTTCCTGACCACAGACCTTAAATGAAAACTAAGAAAATCTGAAAAGTACGAAAAAATCAAACCAATTTTTTTTCACTTTTTTTGCCATAGTTACTACATTTCACATGTCTAGATGTGAAATATAAATATAATTTGGACAATAATTGACAGATTTTGAAATTTGTAAAAAAAAAACTCTCTCATCCTGACCACGAAAATTAAAAAAATCTGAAAAGTACGAAAAAATCAGACCAATTTTTTTTCCCACTTTTTTTGCCATAGTTCATACATTTCACATGTCTAGATGTGAAATAAAAATAATTTGGACAATAATTGACAGATTTTGAAATTTTTCAAAAATCTGTCTTTTTTCCTGACCACAGACCTTAAATGAAAACTAAGAAAATCTGAAAAGTACGAAAAAATCAAACCAAATTTCTTTCACTTTTTTTGCCATAGTTCATACATTTCACATGTCTAGATGTGAAATATAAATATAATTTGGACAATAATTGACAGATTTTGAAATTTGTAAAAAAAAAACTTTCTCTCATCCTGACCGCGAAAACTAAAAAAATCTGAAAAGTACGAAAAAATCAGACCAATTTTTTTTTCACTTTTTTTTGCCATAGTTCATACATTTCACATGTCTAGATGTGAAATAAAAATAATTTGGACAATAATTGACAGATTTTGAAATTTTTCAAAAATCTGTCTTTTTTCCTGACCACAGACCTTAAATGAAAACTAAGAAAATCTGAAAAGTACGAAAAAATCAAACCAAATTTCTTTCACTTTTTTTGCCATAGTTCATACATTTCACATGTCTAGATGTGAAATATAAATATAATTTGGACAATAATTGACAGAATTTGAAATTTGTAAAAAAAAAACTTTCTCTCATCCTGACCGCGAAAACTAAAAAAATCTGAAAAGTACGAAAAAATCAGACCAATTTTTTTTTCACTTTTTTTTGCCATAGTTCATACATTTCACATGTCTAGATGTGAAATAAAAATAATTTGGACAATAATTGACAGATTTTGAAATTTTTCAAAAATCTGTCTTTTTTCCTGACCACAGACCTTAAATGAAAACTAAAAAAATCTGAAAAGTACGAAAAAATCAGACCAATTTTTTTTTCACTTTTTTTTGCCATAGTTCATACATTTCACATGTCTAGATGTGAAATAAAAATAATTTGGACAATAATTGACAGATTTTGAAATTTTTCAAAAATCTGTCTTTTTTCCTGACCACAGACCTTAAATGAAAACTCAGAAAATCTGAAAAGTACGAAAAAATCAAACCAATTTTTTTTCACTTTTTTTGCCATAGTTCATACATTTCACATGTCTAGACATGAAATAAAAAATAATTTGAACAATATCTGACAGATTTTGAAATTTGTAAAAAAAAAACCTTTCTCTCATACTGACCGCGAAAACTAAAAAAATCTGAAAAGTACGAAAAAATCAGACCAATTTTTTTTTCACTTTTTTTGCCATAGTTTATGCACTTCACATGTCTAGAAATGAAATAAAAAATAATTTGAACAATATCTGACAGATTTTGAAATTTGTAAAAAAAAAAATTTCTCTCATCCTGACCGCGAAAATTAAAAAAATCTGAAAAGTACGAAAAAATCAGACCAATTTTTTTTTCACTTTTTTTTGCCATAGTTCATACATTTCACATGTCTAGATGTGAAATAAAAATAATTTGGACAATAATTGACAGATTTTGAAATTTTTCAAAAATCTGTCTTTTTTCCTGACCACAGACCTTAGATGAAAACTAAAAAAATCTGAAAAGTACGAAAAAATCAGACCAATTTTTTTTTCACTTTTTTTTGCCATAGTTCATACATTTCACATGTCTAGATGTGAAATAAAAATAATTTGGACAATAATTGACAGATTTTGAAATTTGTAAAAAAAAAACTTTCTCTCATCCTGACCGCGAAAACTAAAAAAATCTGAAAAGTACGAAAAAATCAGACCAATTTTTTTTTCACTTTTTTTTGCCATAGTTCATACATTTCACATGTCTAGATGTGAAATAAAAATAATTTGGACAATAATTGACAGATTTTGAAATTTTTCAAAAATCTGTCTTTTTTCCTGACCACAGACCTTAAATGAAAACTAAAAAAATCTGAAAAGTACGAAAAAATCAGACCAATTTTTTTTTCACTTTTTTTTGCCATAGTTCATACATTTCACATGTCTAGATGTGAAATAAAAATAATTTGGACAATAATTGACAGATTTTGAAATTTGTAAAAAAAAAACTTTCTCTCATCCTGACCGCGAAAACTAAAAAAATCTGAAAAGTACGAAAAAATCAAACCAATTTTTTTTCACTTTTTTTGCCATAGTTCATACATTTCACATGTCTAGACGTGAAATAAAAAATAATTTGAACAATATCTGACAGATTTTGAAATTTGTAAAAAAAAAAACTTTCTCTCATACTGACCGCGAAAACTAAAAAAATCTGAAAAGTACGAAAAAATCAGACCAATTTTTTTTTCCACTTTTTTTTGCCATAGTTCATACATTTCACATGTCTAGATGTGAAATAAAAATAATTTGGACAATAATTGACAGATTTTGAAATTTTTCAAAAATCTGTCTTTTTTCCTGACCACAGACCTTAAATGAAAACTAAGAAAATCTGAAAAGTTCGACAAAATCAGACCAATTTTTTTTTCACTTTTTTTGCCATAGTTCATACATTTCACATGTCTAGATGTGAAATATAAATATAATTTGGACAATAATTGACAGATTTTGAAATTTGTAAAAAAAAACTCTCTTATCCTGACCGCGAAAACTAAAAAAATCTGAAAAGTACGAAAAAATCAGACCAATTTTTTTTTTCACTTTTTTTTGCCATAGTTCATACATTTCACATGTCTAGATGTGAAATATAAATATAATTTGGACAATAATTGACAGATTTTGAAATTTGTAAAAAAAAAACTCTCTCATCCTGACCACGAAAATTAAAAAAATCTGAAAAGTACGAAAAAATCAGACCAATTTTTTTTCCCACTTTTTTTGCCATAGTTCATACATTTCACATGTCTAGATGTGAAATAAAAATAATTTGGACAATAATTGACAGATTTTGAAATTTTTCAAAAATCTGTCTTTTTTCCTGACCACAGACCTTAAATGAAAACTAAGAAAATCTGAAAAGTACGAAAAAATCAAACCAATTTTTTTTCACTTTTTTTGCCATAGTTACTACATTTCACATGTCTAGATGTGAAATATAAATATAATTTGGACAATAATTGACAGATTTTGAAATTTGTAAAAAAAAAACTCTCTCTTCCTGACCACGAAAATTAAAAAAATCTGAAAAGTACGAAAAAATCAGACCAATTTTTTTTCCCACTTTTTTTGCCATAGTTCATACATTTCACATGTCTAGATGTGAAATAAAAATAATTTGGACAATAATTGACAGATTTTGAAATTTTTGAAAAATCTGTCTTTTTTCCTGACCACAGACCTTAAATGAAAACTCAGAAAATCTGAAAAGTACGAAAAAATCAAACCAATTTTTTTTCACTTTTTTTGCCATAGTTCATACATTTCACATGTCTAGATGTGAAATATAAATATAATTTGGACAATAATTGACAGATTTTGAAATTTGTAAAAAAAAAACTTTCTCTCATCTTGACCGCGAAAATTAAAAAAATCTGAAAAGTACGAAAAAATCAGACCAATTTTTTTTTCACTTTTTTTTGCCATAGTTCATACATTTCACATGTCTAGATGTGAAATAAAAATAATTTGGACAATAATTGACAGATTTTGAAATTTTTCAAAAATCTGTCTTTTTTCCTGACCACAGACCTTAAATGAAAACTAAGAAAATCTGAAAAGTACGAAAAAATCAAACCAAATTTCTTTCACTTTTTTTGCCATAGTTCATACATTTCACATGTCTAGATGTGAAATATAAATATAATTTAGACAATAATTGACAGATTTTGAAATTTGTAAAAAAAAAACTTTCTCTCATCTTGACCGCGAAAATTAAAAAAATCTGAAAAGTACGAAAAAATCAGACCAATTTTTTTTTCACTTTTTTTTGCCATAGTTCATACATTTCACATGTCTAGATGTGAAATATAAATATTATTTAGACAATAATTGACAGATTTTGAAATTTGTAAAAAAAAAACTTTCTCTCATCTTGACCGCGAAAATTAAAAAAATCTGAAAAGTACGAAAAAATCAGACCAATTTTTTTTTCACTTTTTTTTGCCATAGTTCATACATTTCACATGTCTAGATGTGAAATAAAAATAATTTGGACAATAATTGACAGATTTTGAAATTTTTCAAAAATCTGTCTTTTTTCCTGACCACAGACCTTAAATGAAAACTAAGAAAATCTGAAAAGTACGAAAAAATCAAACCAAATTTCTTTCACTTTTTTGCCATAGTTCATACATTTCACATGTCTAGATGTGAAATATAAATATAATTTGGACAATAATTGACAGATTTTGAAATTTGTAAAAAAAAAACTTTCTCTCATCCTGACCGCAAAAACTAAAAAAATCTGAAAAGTTCGACAAAATCAGACCAATTTTTTTTTCACTTTTTTTGCCATAGTTCATACATTTCACATGTCTAGATGTGAAATATAAATATAATTTGGACAATAATTGACAGATTTTGAAATTTGTAAAAAAAAACTCTCTTATCCTGACCGCGAAAACTAAAAAAATCTGAAAAGTACGAAAAAATCAGACCAATTTTTTTTTCACTTTTTTTTGCCATAGTTCATACATTTCACATGTCTAGATGTGAAATATAAATATAATTTGGACAATAATTGACAGATTTTGAAATTTGTAAAAAAAAAACTCTCTCATCCTGACCACGAAAATTAAAAAAATCTGAAAAGTACGAAAAAATCAGACCAATTTTTTTTCCCACTTTTTTTGCCATAGTTCATACATTTCACATGTCTAGATGTGAAATAAAAATAATTTGGACAATAATTGACAGATTTTGAAATTTTTCAAAAATCTGTCTTTTTTCCTGACCACAGACCTTAAATGAAAACTAAGAAAATCTGAAAAGTACGAAAAAATCAAACCAATTTTTTTTCACTTTTTTTGCCATAGTTACTACATTTCACATGTCTAGATGTGAAATATAAATATAATTTGGACAATAATTGACAGATTTTGAAATTTGTAAAAAAAAAACTTTCTCTCATCTTGACCGCGAAAATTAAAAAAATCTGAAAAGTACGAAAAAATCAGACCAATTTTTTTTTCACTTTTTTTTGCCATAGTTCATACATTTCACATGTCTAGATGTGAAATATAAATATTATTTAGACAATAATTGACAGATTTTGAAATTTGTAAAAAAAAAACTTTCTCTCATCTTGACCGCGAAAATTAAAAAAATCTGAAAAGTACGAAAAAATCAGACCAATTTTTTTTTCACTTTTTTTTGCCATAGTTCATACATTTCACATGTCTAGATGTGAAATAAAAATAATTTGGACAATAATTGACAGATTTTGAAATTTTTCAAAAATCTGTCTTTTTTCCTGACCACAGACCTTAAATGAAAACTAAGAAAATCTGAAAAGTACGAAAAAATCAAACCAAATTTCTTTCACTTTTTTTGCCATAGTTCATACATTTCACATGTCTAGATGTGAAATATAAATATAATTTAGACAATAATTGACAGATTTTGAAATTTGTAAAAAAAAAACTTTCTCTCATCTTGACCGCGAAAACTAAAAAAATCTGAAAAGTACGAAAAAATCAGACCAATTTTTTTTTCACTTTTTTTTGCCATAGTTCATACATTTCACATGTCTAGATGTGAAATATAAATATAATTTGGACAATAATTGACAGATTTTGAAATTTGTAAAAAAAAATTTTCTCTCATCCTGACCGCGAAAACTAAAAAAATCTGAAAAGTACGAAAAAATCAAACCAATTTTTTTTCACTTTTTTTGCCATAGTTCATACATTTCACATGTCTAGACGTGAAATAAAAAATAATTTGAACAATATCTGACAGATTTTGAAATTTGTAAAAAAAAAAACTTTCTCTCATACTGACCGCGAAAACTAAAAAAATCTGAAAAGTACGAAAAAATCAGACCAATTTTTTTTTCCACTTTTTTTTGCCATAGTTCATACATTTCACATGTCTAGATGTGAAATATAAATATAATTTGGACAATAATTGACAGATTTTGAAATTTGTAAAAAAAAAATTTCTCTCATCCTGACCGCGAAAACTAAAAAAATCTGAAAAGTACGAAAAAATCAAACCAATTTTTTTTCACTTTTTTTGCCATAGTTCATACATTTCACATGTCTAGACGTGAAATAAAAAATAATTTCAACAATATCTGACAGATTTTGAAATTTGTAAAAAAAAAAACTTTCTCTCATACTGACCGCGAAAACTAAAAAAATCTGAAAAGTACGAAAAAATCAGACCAATTTTTTTTTCCACTTTTTTTTGCCATAGTTCATACATTTCACATGTCTAGATGTGAAATAAAAATAATTTGGACAATAATTGACAGATTTTGAAATTTTTCAAAAATCTGTCTTTTTTCCTGACCACAGACCTTAAATGAAAACTAAGAAAATCTGAAAAGTACGAAAAAATCAAACCAAATTTCTTTCACTTTTTTTGCCATAGTTCATACATTTCACATGTCTAGATGTGAAATATAAATATTATTTAGACAATAATTGACAGATTTTGAAATTTGTAAAAAAAAAACTTTCTCTCATCTTGACCGCGAAAATTAAAAAAATCTGAAAAGTACGAAAAAATCAGACCAATTTTTTTTTCACTTTTTTTTGCCATAGTTCATACATTTCACATGTCTAGATGTGAAATAAAAATAATTTGGACAATAATTGACAGATTTTGAAATTTTTCAAAAATCTGTCTTTTTTCCTGACCACAGACCTTAAATGAAAACTAAGAAAATCTGAAAAGTACGAAAAAATCAAACCAAATTTCTTTCACTTTTTTTGCCATAGTTCATACATTTCACATGTCTAGATGTGAAATATAAATATAATTTAGACAATAATTGACAGATTTTGAAATTTGTAAAAAAAAAACTTTCTCTCATCTTGACCGCGAAAACTAAAAAAATCTGAAAAGTACGAAAAAATCAGACCAATTTTTTTTTCACTTTTTTTGCCATAGTTCATACATTTCACATGTCTAGATGTGAAATATAAATATAATTTGGACAATAATTGACAGATTTTGAAATTTGTAAAAAAAAATTTTCTCTCATCCTGACCGCGAAAACTAAAAAAATCTGAAAAGTACGAAAAAATCAAACCAATTTTTTTTCACTTTTTTTGCCATAGTTCATACATTTCACATGTCTAGACGTGAAATAAAAAATAATTTGAACAATATCTGACAGATTTTGAAATTTGTAAAAAAAAAAACTTTCTCTCATACTGACCGCGAAAACTAAAAAAATCTGAAAAGTACGAAAAAATCAGACCAATTTTTTTTTCCACTTTTTTTTGCCATAGTTCATACATTTCACATGTCTAGATGTGAAATAAAAATAATTTGGACAATAATTGACAGATTTTGAAATTTTTCAAAAATCTGTCTTTTTTCCTGACCACAGACCTTAAATGAAAACTAAGAAAATCTGAAAAGTACGAAAAAATCAAACCAAATTTCTTTCACTTTTTTGCCATAGTTCATACATTTCACATGTCTAGATGTGAAATATAAATATAATTTGGACAATAATTGACAGATTTTGAAATTTGTAAAAAAAAAACTTTCTCTCATCCTGACCGCAAAAACTAAAAAAATCTGAAAAGTTCGACAAAATCAGACCAATTTTTTTTTCACTTTTTTTGCCATAGTTCATACATTTCACATGTCTAGATGTGAAATATAAATATAATTTGGACAATAATTGACAGATTTTGAAATTTGTAAAAAAAAACTCTCTCATCCTGACCGCGAAAACTAAAAAAATCTGAAAAGTACGAAAAAATCAGACCAATTTTTTTTTTCACTTTTTTTTGCCATAGTTCATACATTTCACATGTCTAGATGTGAAATATAAATATAATTTGGACAATAATTGACAGATTTTGAAATTTGTAAAAAAAAAACTCTCTCATCCTGACCACGAAAATTAAAAAAATCTGAAAAGTACGAAAAAATCAGACCAATTTTTATTCCCACTTTTTTTGCCATAGTTCATACATTTCACATGTCTAGATGTGAAATAAAAATAATTTGGACAATAATTGACAGATTTTGAAATTTTTCAAAAATCTGTCTTTTTTCCTGACCACAGACCTTAAATGAAAACTAAGAAAATCTGAAAAGTACGAAAAAATCAAACCAATTTTTTTTCACTTTTTTTGCCATAGTTACTACATTTCACATGTCTAGATGTGAAATATAAATATAATTTGGACAATAATTGACAGATTTTGAAATTTGTAAAAAAAAAACTCTCTCTTCCTGACCACGAAAATTAAAAAAATCTGAAAAGTACGAAAAAATCAGACCAATTTTTTTTCCCACTTTTTTTGCCATAGTTCATACATTTCACATGTCTAGATGTGAAATAAAAATAATTTGGACAATAATTGACAGATTTTGAAATTTTTGAAAAATCTGTCTTTTTTCCTGACCACAGACCTTAAATGAAAACTCAGAAAATCTGAAAAGTACGAAAAAATCAAACCAATTTTTTTTCACTTTTTTTGCCATAGTTCATACATTTCACATGTCTAGACATGAAATAAAAAATAATTTGAACAATATCTGACAGATTTTGAAATTTGTAAAAAAAAAAACTTTCTCTCATACTGACCGCGAAAACTAAAAAAATCTGAAAAGTACGAAAAAATCAGACCAATTTTTTTTTCACTTTTTTTGCCATAGTTTATGCACTTCACATGTCTAGAAATGAAATAAAAAATAATTTGAACAATATCTGACAGATTTTGAAATTTGTAAAAAAAAAAACTGTCTCTCATCCTGACCGCGAAAACTAAAAAAATCTGAAAAGTACGAAAAAATCAGACCAATTTTTTTTTCCCTTTTTTTTGCCATAGTTCATACATTTCACATGTCTAGATGTGAAATAAAAATAATTTGGACAATAATTGACAGATTTTGAAATTTGTAAAAAAAAAACTTTCTCTCATCCTGACCGCGAAAACTAAAAAAATCTGAAAAGTACGAAAAAATCAGACCAATTTTTTTTTCACTTTTTTTTGCCATAGTTCATACATTTCACATGTCTAGATGTGAAATAAAAATAATTTGGACAATAATTGACAGATTTTGAAATTTTTCAAAAATCTGTCTTTTTTCCTGACCACAGACCTTAAATGAAAACTAAGAAAATCTGAAAAGTACGAAAAAATCAAACCAATTTTTTTTCACTTTTTTTGCCATAGTTACTACATTTCACGTCTAGATGTGAAATATAAATATAATTTGGACAATAATTGACAGATTTTGAAATTTGTAAAAAAAAAACTCTCTCATCCTGACCACGAAAATTAAAAAAATCTGAAAAGTACGAAAAAATCAGACCAATTTTTTTTCCCACTTTTTTTGCCATAGTTCATACATTTCACATGTCTAGATGTGAAATAAAAATAATTTGGACAATAATTGACAGATTTTGAAATTTTTCAAAAATCTGTCTTTTTTCCTGACCACAGACCTTAAATGAAAACTCAGAAAATCTGAAAAGTACGAAAAAATCAAACCAATTTTTTTTCACTTTTTTTGCCATAGTTCATACATTTCACATGTCTAGACATGAAATAAAAAATAATTTGAACAATATCTGACAGATTTTGAAATTTGTAAAAAAAAAACCTTTCTCTCATACTGACCGCGAAAACTAAAAAAATCTGAAAAGTACGAAAAAATCAGACCAATTTTTTTTTCACTTTTTTTGCCATAGTTTATGCACTTCACATGTCTAGAAATGAAATAAAAAATAATTTGAACAATATCTGACAGATTTTGAAATTTGTAAAAAAAAAAATTTCTCTCATCCTGACCGCGAAAATTAAAAAAATCTGAAAAGTACGAAAAAATCAGACCAATTTTTTTTTCACTTTTTTTTGCCATAGTTCATACATTTCACATGTCTAGATGTGAAATAAAAATAATTTGGACAATAATTGACAGATTTTGAAATTTTTCAAAAATCTGTCTTTTTTCCTGACCACAGACCTTAAATGAAAACTAAAAAAATCTGAAAAGTACGAAAAAATCAGACCAATTTTTTTTTTCACTTTTTTTTGCCATAGTTCATACATTTCACATGTCTAGATGTGAAATAAAAATAATTTGGACAATAATTGACAGATTTTGAAATTTGTAAAAAAAAAACTTTCTCTCATCCTGACCGCGAAAACTAAAAAAATCTGAAAAGTACGAAAAAATCAGACCAATTTTTTTTTCACTTTTTTTTGCCATAGTTCATACATTTCACATGTCTAGATGTGAAATAAAAATAATTTGGACAATAATTGACAGATTTTGAAATTTTTCAAAAATCTGTCTTTTTTCCTGACCACAGACCTTAAATGAAAACTCAGAAAATCTGAAAAGTACGAAAAAATCAAACCAATTTTTTTTCACTTTTTTTGCCATAGTTCATACATTTCACATGTCTAGACATGAAATAAAAAATAATTTGAACAATATCTGACAGATTTTGAAATTTGTAAAAAAAAAACCTTTCTCTCATACTGACCGCGAAAACTAAAAAAATCTGAAAAGTACGAAAAAATCAGACCAATTTTTTTTTCACTTTTTTTGCCATAGTTTATGCACTTCACATGTCTAGAAATGAAATAAAAAATAATTTGAACAATATCTGACAGATTTTGAAATTTGTAAAAAAAAAAATTTCTCTCATCCTGACCGCGAAAATTAAAAAAATCTGAAAAGTACGAAAAAATCAGACCAATTTTTTTTTCACTTTTTTTTGCCATAGTTCATACATTTCACATGTCTAGATGTGAAATAAAAATAATTTGGACAATAATTGACAGATTTTGAAATTTTTCAAAAATCTGTCTTTTTTCCTGACCACAGACCTTAAATGAAAACTAAGAAAATCTGAAAAGTACGAAAAAATCAAACCAATTTTTTTTCACTTTTTTTGCCATAGTTACTACATTTCACATGTCTAGATGTGAAATATAAATATAATTTGGACAATAATTGACAGATTTTGAAATTTGTAAAAAAAAAACTCTCTCATCCTGACCACGAAAATTAAAAAAATCTGAAAAGTACGAAAAAATCAGACCAATTTTTTTTCCCACTTTTTTTGCCATAGTTCATACATTTCACATGTCTAGATGTGAAATAAAAATAATTTGGACAATAATTGACAGATTTTGAAATTTTTCAAAAATCTGTCTTTTTTCCTGACCACAGACCTTAAATGAAAACTCAGAAAATCTGAAAAGTACGAAAAAATCAAACCAATTTTTTTTCACTTTTTTTGCCATAGTTCATACATTTCACATGTCTAGACATGAAATAAAAAATAATTTGAACAATATCTGACAGATTTTGAAATTTGTAAAAAAAAAACCTTTCTCTCATACTGACCGCGAAAACTAAAAAAATCTGAAAAGTACGAAAAAATCAGACCAATTTTTTTTTCACTTTTTTTGCCATAGTTTATGCACTTCACATGTCTAGAAATGAAATAAAAAATAATTTGAACAATATCTGACAGATTTTGAAATTTGTAAAAAAAAAAATTTCTCTCATCCTGACCGCGAAAATTAAAAAAATCTGAAAAGTACGAAAAAATCAGACCAATTTTTTTTTCACTTTTTTTTGCCATAGTTCATACATTTCACATGTCTAGATGTGAAATAAAAATAATTTGGACAATAATTGACAGATTTTGAAATTTTTCAAAAATCTGTCTTTTTTCCTGACCACAGACCTTAAATGAAAACTAAAAAAATCTGAAAAGTACGAAAAAATCAGACCAATTTTTTTTTCACTTTTTTTTGCCATAGTTCATACATTTCACATGTCTAGATGTGAAATAAAAATAATTTGGACAATAATTGACAGATTTTGAAATTTGTAAAAAAAAAACTTTCTCTCATCCTGACCGCGAAAACTAAAAAAATCTGAAAAGTACGAAAAAATCAGACCAATTTTTTTTTCACTTTTTTTTGCCATAGTTCATACATTTCACATGTCTAGATGTGAAATAAAAATAATTTGGACAATAATTGACAGATTTTGAAATTTTTCAAAAATCTGTCTTTTTTCCTGACCACAGACCTTAAATGAAAACTAAGAAAATCTGAAAAGTACGAAAAAATCAAACCAATTTTTTTTCACTTTTTTTGCCATAGTTATTACATTTCACATGTCTAGATGTGAAATATAAATATAATTTGGACAATAATTGACAGATTTTGAAATTTGTAAAAAAAAAACTCTCTCATCCTGACCACGAAAATTAAAAAAATCTGAAAAGTACGAAAAAATCAGACCAATTTTTTTTCCCACTTTTTTTGCCATAGTTCATACATTTCACATGTCTAGATGTGAAATAAAAATAATTTGGACAATAATTGACAGATTTTGAAATTTTTCAAAAATCTGTCTTTTTTCCTGACCACAGACCTTAAATGAAAACTCAGAAAATCTGAAAAGTACGAAAAAATCAAACCAATTTTTTTTCACGTTTTTTGCCATAGTTCATACATTTCACATGTCTAGACATGAAATAAAAAATAATTTGAACAATATCTGACAGATTTTGAAATTTGTAAAAAAAAAACCTTTCTCTCATACTGACCGCGAAAACTAAAAAAATCTGAAAAGTACGAAAAAATCAGACCAATTTTTTTTTCACTTTTTTTGCCATAGTTTATGCACTTCACATGTCTAGAAATGAAATAAAAAATAATTTGAACAATATCTGACAGATTTTGAAATTTGTAAAAAAAAAAATTTCTCTCATCCTGACCGCGAAAATTAAAAAAATCTGAAAAGTACGAAAAAATCAGACCAATTTTTTTTTCACTTTTTTTTGCCATAGTTCATACATTTCACATGTCTAGATGTGAAATAAAAATAATTTGGACAATAATTGACAGATTTTGAAATTTTTCAAAAATCTGTCTTTTTTCCTGACCACAGACCTTAAATGAAAACTAAAAAAATCTGAAAAGTACGAAAAAATCAGACCAATTTTTTTTTCACTTTTTTTTGCCATAGTTCATACATTTCACATGTCTAGATGTGAAATAAAAATAATTTGGACAATAATTGACAGATTTTGAAATTTGTAAAAAAAAAACTTTCTCTCATCCTGACCGCGAAAACTAAAAAAATCTGAAAAGTACGAAAAAATCAGACCAATTTTTTTTTCACTTTTTTTTGCCATAGTTCATACATTTCACATGTCTAGATGTGAAATAAAAATAATTTGGACAATAATTGACAGATTTTGAAATTTTTCAAAAATCTGTCTTTTTTCCTGACCACAGACCTTAAATGAAAACTAAGAAAATCTGAAAAGTACGAAAAAATCAAACCAATTTTTTTTCACTTTTTTTGCCATAGTTACTACATTTCACATGTCTAGATGTGAAATATAAATATAATTTGGACAATAATTGACAGATTTTGAAATTTGTAAAAAAAAAACTCTCTCATCCTGACCACGAAAATTAAAAAAATCTGAAAAGTACGAAAAAATCAGACCAATTTTTTTTCCCACTTTTTTTGCCATAGTTCATACATTTCACATGTCTAGATGTGAAATAAAAATAATTTGGACAATAATTGACAGATTTTGAAATTTTTCAAAAATCTGTCTTTTTTCCTGACCACAGACCTTAAATGAAAACTCAGAAAATCTGAAAAGTACGAAAAAATCAAACCAATTTTTTTTCACTTTTTTTGCCATAGTTCATACATTTCACATGTCTAGACATGAAATAAAAAATAATTTGAACAATATCTGACAGATTTTGAAATTTGTAAAAAAAAAACCTTTCTCTCATACTGACCGCGAAAACTAAAAAAATCTGAAAAGTACGAAAAAATTAGACCAATTTTTTTTTCACTTTTTTTGCCATAGTTTATGCACTTCACATGTCTAGAAATGAAATAAAAAATAATTTGAACAATATCTGACAGATTTTGAAATTTGTAAAAAAAAAAATTTCTCTCATCCTGACCGCGAAAATTAAAAAAATCTGAAAAGTACGAAAAAATCAGACCAATTTTTTTTTCACTTTTTTTTGCCATAGTTCATACATTTCACATGTCTAGATGTGAAATAAAAATAATTTGGACAATAATTGACAGATTTTGAAATTTGTAAAAAAAAAACTTTCTCTCATCCTGACCGCGAAAACTAAAAAAATCTGAAAAGTACGAAAAAATCAGACCAATTTTTTTTTCACTTTTTTTTGCCATAGTTCATACATTTCACATGTCTAGATGTGAAATAAAAATAATTTGGACAATAATTGACAGATTTTGAAATTTTTCAAAAATCTGTCTTTTTTCCTGACCACAGACCTTAAATGAAAACTAAGAAAATCTGAAAAGTACGAAAAAATCAAACCAATTTTTTTTCACTTTTTTTGCCATAGTTACTACATTTCACATGTCTAGATGTGAAATATAAATATAATTTGGACAATAATTGACAGATTTTGAAATTTGTAAAAAAAAAACTCTCTCATCCTGACCACGAAAATTAAAAAAATCTGAAAAGTACGAAAAAATCAGACCAATTTTTTTTCCCACTTTTTTTGCCATAGTTCATACATTTCACATGTCTAGATGTGAAATAAAAATAATTTGGACAATAATTGACAGATTTTGAAATTTTTCAAAAATCTGTCTTTTTTCCTGACCACAGACCTTAAATGAAAACTAAAAAAATCTGAAAAGTACGAAAAAATCAGACCAATTTTTTTTTCACTTTTTTTTGCCATAGTTCATACATTTCACATGTCTAGACATGAAATAAAAAATAATTTGAACAATATCTGACAGATTTTGAAATTTGTAAAAAAAAAACCTTTCTCTCATACTGACCGCGAAAACTAAAAAAATCTGAAAAGTACGAAAAAATCAGACCAATTTTTTTTTCACTTTTTTTGCCATAGTTTATGCACTTCACATGTCTAGAAATGAAATAAAAAATAATTTGAACAATATCTGACAGATTTTGAAATTTGTAAAAAAAAAAATTTCTCTCATCCTGACCGCGAAAATTAAAAAAATCTGAAAAGTACGAAAAAATCAGACCAATTTTTTTTTCACTTTTTTTTGCCATAGTTCATACATTTCACATGTCTAGATGTGAAATAAAAATAATTTGGACAATAATTGACAGATTTTGAAATTTTTCAAAAATCTGTCTTTTTTCCTGACCACAGACCTTAAATGAAAACTAAAAAAATCTGAAAAGTACGAAAAAATCAGACCAATTTTTTTTTCACTTTTTTTTGCCATAGTTCATACATTTCACATGTCTAGATGTGAAATAAAAATAATTTGGACAATAATTGACAGATTTTGAAATTTGTAAAAAAAAAACTTTCTCTCATCCTGACCGCGAAAACTAAAAAAATCTGAAAAGTACGAAAAAATCAGACCAATTTTTTTTTCACTTTTTTTTGCCATAGTTCATACATTTCACATGTCTAGATGTGAAATAAAAATAATTTGGACAATAATTGACAGATTTTGAAATTTTTCAAAAATCTGTCTTTTTTCCTGACCACAGACCTTAAATGAAAACTAAGAAAATCTGAAAAGTACGAAAAAATCAAACCAATTTTTTTTCACTTTTTTTGCCATAGTTACTACATTTCACATGTCTAGATGTGAAATATAAATATAATTTGGACAATAATTGACAGATTTTGAAATTTGTAAAAAAAAAACTTTCTCTCATCCTGACCGCGAAAACTAAAAAAATCTGAAAAGTACGAAAAAATCAGACCAATTTTTTTTTCACTTTTTTTTGCCATAGTTCATACATTTCACATGTCTAGATGTGAAATAAAAATAATTTGGACAATAATTGACAGATTTTGAAATTTTTCAAAAATCTGTCTTTTTTCCTGACCACAGACCTTAAATGAAAACTAAGAAAATCTGAAAAGTACGAAAAAATCAAACCAATTTTTTTTCACTTTTTTTGCCATAGTTACTACATTTCACATGTCTAGATGTGAAATATAAATATAATTTGGACAATAATTGACAGATTTTGAAATTTGTAAAAAAAAAACTCTCTCATCCTGACCACGAAAATTAAAAAAATCTGAAAAGTACGAAAAAATCAGACCAATTTTTTTTCCCACTTTTTTTGCCATAGTTCATACATTTCACATGTCTAGATGTGAAATAAAAATAATTTGGACAATAATTGACAGATTTTGAAATTTTTCAAAAATCTGTCTTTTTTCCTGACCACAGACCTTAAATGAAAACTCAGAAAATCTGAAAAGTACAAAAAAATCAAACCAATTTTTTTTCACTTTTTTTGCCATAGTTCATACATTTCACATGTCTAGACATGAAATAAAAAATAATTTGAACAATATCTGACAGATTTTGAAATTTGTAAAAAAAAAACCTTTCTCTCATACTGACCGCGAAAACTAAAAAAATCTGAAAAGTACGAAAAAATCAGACCAATTTTTTTTTCACTTTTTTTGCCATAGTTTATGCACTTCACATGTCTAGAAATGAAATAAAAAATAATTTGAACAATATCTGACAGATTTTGAAATTTGTAAAAAAAAAAATTTCTCTCATCCTGACCGCGAAAATTAAAAAAATCTGAAAAGTACGAAAAAATCAGACCAATTTTTTTTTCACTTTTTTTTGCCATAGTTCATACATTTCACATGTCTAGATGTGAAATAAAAATAATTTGGACAATAATTGACAGATTTTGAAATTTTTCAAAAATCTGTCTTTTTTCCTGACCACAGACCTTAAATGAAAACTAAAAAAATCTGAAAAGTACGAAAAAATCAGACCAATTTTTTTTTCACTTTTTTTTGCCATAGTTCATACATTTCACATGTCTAGATGTGAAATAAAAATAATTTGGACAATAATTGACAGATTTTGAAATTTGTAAAAAAAAAACTTTCTCTCATCCTGACCGCGAAAACTAAAAAAATCTGAAAAGTACGAAAAAATCAGACCAATTTTTTTTTCACTTTTTTTTGCCATAGTTCATACATTTCACATGTCTAGATGTGAAATAAAAATAATTTGGACAATAATTGACAGATTTTGAAATTTTTCAAAAATCTGTCTTTTTTCCTGACCACAGACCTTAAATGAAAACTAAGAAAATCTGAAAAGTACGAAAAAATCAAACCAATTTTTTTTCACTTTTTTTGCCATAGTTACTACATTTCACATGTCTAGATGTGAAATATAAATATAATTTGGACAATAATTGACAGATTTTGAAATTTGTAAAAAAAAAACTCTCTCATCCTGACCACGAAAATTAAAAAAATCTGAAAAGTACGAAAAAATCAGACCAATTTTTTTTCCCACTTTTTTTGCCATAGTTCATACATTTCACATGTCTAGATGTGAAATAAAAATAATTTGGACAATAATTGACAGATTTTGAAATTTTTCAAAAATCTGTCTTTTTTCCTGACCACAGACCTTAAATGAAAACTCAGAAAATCTGAAAAGTACGAAAAAATCAAACCAATTTTTTTTCACTTTTTTTGCCATAGTTCATACATTTCACATGTCTAGACATGAAATAAAAAATAATTTGAACAATATCTGACAGATTTTGAAATTTGTAAAAAAAAAACCTTTCTCTCATACTGACCGCGAAAACTAAAAAAATCTGAAAAGTACGAAAAAATCAGACCAATTTTTTTTTCACTTTTTTTGCCATAGTTTATGCACTTCACATGTCTAGAAATGAAATAAAAAATAATTTGAACAATATCTGACAGATTTTGAAATTTGTAAAAAAAAAAATTTCTCTCATCCTGACCGCGAAAATTAAAAAAATCTGAAAAGTACGAAAAAATCAGACCAATTTTTTTTTCACTTTTTTTTGCCATAGTTCATACATTTCACATGTCTAGATGTGAAATAAAAATAATTTGGACAATAATTGACAGATTTTGAAATTTTTCAAAAATCTGTCTTTTTTCCTGACCACAGACCTTAAATGAAAACTAAAAAAATCTGAAAAGTACGAAAAAATCAGACCAATTTTTTTTTCACTTTTTTTTGCCATAGTTCATACATTTCACATGTCTAGATGTGAAATAAAAATAATTTGGACAATAATTGACAGATTTTGAAATTTGTAAAAAAAAAACTTTCTCTCATCCTGACCGCGAAAACTAAAAAAATCTGAAAAGTACGAAAAAATCAGACCAATTTTTTTTTCACTTTTTTTTGCCATGGTTCATACATTTCACATGTCTAGATGTGAAATAAAAATAATTTGGACAATAATTGACAGATTTTGAAATTTTTCAAAAATCTGTCTTTTTTCCTGACCACAGACCTTAAATGAAAACTAAGAAAATCTGAAAAGTACGAAAAAATCAAACCAATTTTTTTTCACTTTTTTTGCCATAGTTACTACATTTCACATGTCTAGATGTGAAATATAAATATAATTTGGACAATAATTGACAGATTTTGAAATTTGTAAAAAAAAAACTCTCTCATCCTGACCACGAAAATTAAAAAAATCTGAAAAGTACGAAAAAATCAGACCAATTTTTTTTCCCACTTTTTTTGCCATAGTTCATACATTTCACATGTCTAGATGTGAAATAAAAATAATTTGGACAATAATTGACAGATTTTGAAATTTTTCAAAAATCTGTCTTTTTTCCTGACCACAGACCTTAAATGAAAACTCAGAAAATCTGAAAAGTACGAAAAAATCAAACCAATTTTTTTTCACTTTTTTTGCCATAGTTCATACATTTCACATGTCTAGACATGAAATAAAAAATAATTTGAACAATATCTGACAGATTTTGAAATTTGTAAAAAAAAAACCTTTCTCTCATACTGACCGCGAAAACTAAAAAAATCTGAAAAGTACGAAAAAATCAGACCAATTTTTTTTTCACTTTTTTTTGCCATAGTTCATACATTTCACATGTCTAGATGTGAAATAAAAATAATTTGGACAATAATTGACAGATTTTGAAATTTTTCAAAAATCTGTCTTTTTTCCTGACCACAGACCTTAAATGAAAACTAAAAAAATCTGAAAAGTACGAAAAAATCAGACCAATTTTTTTTTCACTTTTTTTTGCCATAGTTCATACATTTCACATGTCTAGATGTGAAATAAAAATAATTTGGACAATAATTGACAGATTTTGAAATTTGTAAAAAAAAAACTTTCTCTCATCCTGACCGCGAAAACTAAAAAAATCTGAAAAGTACGAAAAAATCAGACCAATTTTTTTTTCACTTTTTTTTGCCATGGTTCATACATTTCACATGTCTAGATGTGAAATAAAAATAATTTGGACAATAATTGACAGATTTTGAAATTTTTCAAAAATCTGTCTTTTTTCCTGACCACAGACCTTAAATGAAAACTAAGAAAATCTGAAAAGTACGAAAAAATCAAACCAATTTTTTTTCACTTTTTTTGCCATAGTTACTACATTTCACATGTCTAGATGTGAAATATAAATATAATTTGGACAATAATTGACAGATTTTGAAATTTGTAAAAAAAAAACTCTCTCATCCTGACCACGAAAATTAAAAAAATCTGAAAAGTACGAAAAAATCAGACCAATTTTTTTTCCCACTTTTTTTGCCATAGTTCATACATTTCACATGTCTAGATGTGAAATAAAAATAATTTGGACAATAATTGACAGATTTTGAAATTTTTCAAAAATCTGTCTTTTTTCCTGACCACAGACCTTAAATGAAAACTCAGAAAATCTGAAAAGTACGAAAAAATCAAACCAATTTTTTTTCACTTTTTTTGCCATAGTTCATACATTTCACATGTCTAGACATGAAATAAAAAATAACTTGAGCAATATCTGACAGATTTTGAAATTTGTAAAAAAAAAAACTTTCTCTCATACTGACCGCGAAAACTAAAAAAATCTGAAAAGTACGAAAAAATCAGACCAATTTTTTTTTCACTTTTTTTGCCATAGTTTATGCACTTCACATGTCTAGAAATGAAATAAAAAATAATTTGAACAATATCTGACAGATTTTGAAATTTGTATTGTAAAAAAAAAAATTTCTCTCATCCTGACCGCGAAAATTAAAAAAATCTGAAAAGTACGAAAAAATCAGACCAATTTTTTTTTCACTTTTTTTTGCCATAGTTCATACATTTCACATGTCTAGATGTGAAATAAAAATAATTTGGACAATAATTGACAGATTTTGAAATTTTTCAAAAATCTGTCTTTTTTCCTGACCACAGACCTTAAATGAAAACTAAGAAAATCTGAAAAGTACGAAAAAATCAAACCAATTTTTTTTCACTTTTTTTGCCATAGTTACTACATTTCACATGTCTAGATGTGAAATATAAATATAATTTGGACAATAATTGACAGATTTTGAAATTTGTAAAAAAAAAACTCTCTCATCCTGACCACGAAAATTAAAAAAATCTGAAAAGTACGAAAAAATCAGACCAATTTTTTTTCCCACTTTTTTTGCCATAGTTCATACATTTCACATGTCTAGATGTGAAATAAAAATAATTTGGACAATAATTGACAGATTTTGAAATTTTTCAAAAATCTGTCTTTTTTCCTGACCACAGACCTTAAATGAAAACTCAGAAAATCTGAAAAGTACGAAAAAATCAGACCAATTTTTTTTTCACTTTTTTTGCCATAGTTTATGCACTTCACATGTCTAGAAATGAAATAAAAAATAATTTGAACAATATCTGACAGATTTTGAAATTTGTAAAAAAAAAAAAATTCTCTCATCCTGACCGCGAAAATTAAAAAAATCTGAAAAGTACGAAAAAATCAGACCAATTTTTTTTTCACTTTTTTTTGCCATAGTTCATACATTTCACATGTCTAGATGTGAAATAAAAATAATTTGGACAATAATTGACAGATTTTGAAATTTTTCAAAAATCTGTCTTTTTTCCTGACCACAGACCTTAAATGAAAACTCAGAAAATCTGAAAAGTACGAAAAAATCAGACCAATTTTTTTTTCACTTTTTTTGCCATAGTTTATGCACTTCACATGTCTAGAAATGAAATAAAAAATAATTTGAACAATATCTGACAGATTTTGAAATTTGTAAAAAAAAAAAATTTCTCTCATCCTGACCGCGAAAATTAAAAAAATCTGAAAAGTACGAAAAAATCAGACCAATTTTTTTTTCACTTTTTTTTGCCATAGTTCATACATTTCACATGTCTAGATGTGAAATAAAAATAATTTGGACAATAATTGACAGATTTTGAAATTTTTCAAAAATCTGTCTTTTTTCCTGACCACAGACCTTAAATGAAAACTCAGAAAATCTGAAAAGTACGAAAAAATCAAACCAATTTTTTTTCACTTTTTTTGCCATAGTTCATACATTTCACATGTCTAGACATGAAATAAAAAATAACTTGAACAATATCTGACAGATTTTGAAATTTGTAAAAAAAAAAACTTTCTCTCATACTGACCGCGAAAACTAAAAAAATCTGAAAAGTACGAAAAAATCAGACCAATTTTTTTTTCACTTTTTTTGCCATAGTTTATGCACTTCACATGTCTAGAAATGAAATAAAAAATAATTTGAACAATATCTGACAGATTTTGAAATTTGTAAAAAAAAAAATTTCTCTCATCCTGACCGCGAAAATTAAAAAAATCTGAAAAGTACGAAAAAATCAGACCAATTTTTTTTTCACTTTTTTTTGCCATAGTTCATACATTTCACATGTCTAGATGTGAAATAAAAATAATTTGGACAATAATTGACAGATTTTGAAATTTTTCAAAAATCTGTCTTTTTTCCTGACCACAGACCTTAAATGAAAACTAAGAAAATCTGAAAAGTACGAAAAAATCAAACCAATTTTTTTTCACTTTTTTTGCCATAGTTACTACATTTCACATGTCTAGATGTGAAATATAAATATAATTTGGACAATAATTGACAGATTTTGAAATTTGTAAAAAAAAAACTCTCTCATCCTGACCACGAAAATTAAAAAAATCTGAAAAGTACGAAAAAATCAGACCAATTTTTTTTCCCACTTTTTTTGCCATAGTTCATACATTTCACATGTCTAGATGTGAAATAAAAATAATTTGGACAATAATTGACAGATTTTGAAATTTTTCAGAAATCTGTCTTTTTTCCTGACCACAGACCTTAAATGAAAACTAAGAAAATCTGAAAAGTACGAAAAAATCAAACCAAATTTCTTTCACTTTTTTTGCCATAGTTCATACATTTCACATGTCTAGATGTGAAATATAAATATAATTTGGACAATAATTGACAGATTTTGAAATTTGTAAAAAAAAAACTTTCTCTCATCCTGACCGCGAAAACTAAAAAAATCTGAAAAGTACGAAAAAATCAGACCAATTTTTTTTTCACTTTTTTTTGCCATAGTTCATACATTTCACATGTCTAGATGTGAAATAAAAATAATTTGGACAATAATTGACAGATTTTGAAATTTTTCAAAAATCTGTCTTTTTTCCTGACCACAGACCTTAAATGAAAACTCAGAAAATCTGAAAAGTACGAAAAAATCAGACCAATTTTTTTTTCACTTTTTTTGCCATAGTTTATGCACTTCACATGTCTAGAAATGAAATAAAAAATAATTTGAACAATATCTGACAGATTTTGAAATTTGTAAAAAAAAAAAATTGCTCTCATCCTGACCGCGAAAATTAAAAAAATCTGAAAAGTACGAAAAAATCAGACCAATTTTTTTTTCACTTTTTTTTGCCATAGTTCATACATTTCACATGTCTAGATGTGAAATAAAAATAATTTGGACAATAATTGACAGATTTTGAAATTGTTCAAAAATCTGTCTTTTTTCCTGACCACAGACCTTAAATGAAAACTAAAAAAATCTGAAAAGTACGAAAAAATCAGACCAATTTTTTTTTCACTTTTTTTTGCCATAGTTCATACATTTCACATGTCTAGATGTGAAAAAAAAATAATTTGGACAATAATTGACAGATTTTGAAATTTGTAAAAAAAAAACTTTCTCTCATCCTGACCGCGAAAATTAAAAAAATCTGAAAAGTACGAAAAAATCAGACCAATTTTTTTTTCACTTTTTTTTGCCATAGTTCATACATTTCACATGTCTAGATGTGAAATAAAAATAATTTGGACAATAATTGACAGATTTTGAAATTTTTCAAAAATCTGTCTTTTTTCCTGACCACAGACCTTAAATGAAAACTAAGAAAATCTGAAAAGTACGAAAAAATCAAACCAATTTTTTTTCACTTTTTTTGCCATAGTTACTACATTTCACATGTCTAGATGTGAAATATAAATATAATTTGGACAATAATTGACAGATTTTGAAATTTGTAAAAAAAAAAACTTTCTCTCATACTGACCGCGAAAACTAAAAAAATCTGAAAAGTACGAAAAAATCAGACCAATTTTTTTTTCACTTTTTTTGCCATAGTTTATGCACTTCACATGTCTAGAAATGAAATAAAAAATAATTTGAACAATATCTGACAGATTTTGAAATTTGTAAAAAAAAAAATTTCTCTCATCCTGACCGCGAAAATTAAAAAAATCTGAAAAGTACGAAAAAATCAGACCAATTTTTTTTTCACTTTTTTTTGCCATAGTTCATACATTTCACATGTCTAGATGTGAAATAAAAATAATTTGGACAATAATTGACAGATTTTGAAATTTTTCAAAAATCTATCTTTTTTCCTGACCACAGACCTTAAATGAAAACTAAGAAAATCTGAAAAGTACGAAAAAATCAAACCAATTTTTTTTCACTTTTTTTGCCATAGTTACTACATTTCACATGTCTAGATGTGAAATATAAATATAATTTGGACAATAATTGACAGATTTTGAAATTTGTAAAAAAAAAAATTTCTCTCATCCTGACCGCGAAAATTAAAAAAATCTGAAAAGTACGAAAAAATCAGACCAATTTTTTTTTCACTTTTTTTTGCCATAGTTCATACATTTCACATGTCTAGATGTGAAATAAAAATAATTTGGACAATAATTGACAGATTTTGAAATTTTTCAAAAATCTATCTTTTTTCCTGACCACAGACCTTAAATGAAAACTAAGAAAATCTGAAAAGTACGAAAAAATCAAACCAATTTTTTTTCACTTTTTTTGCCATAGTTACTACATTTCACATGTCTAGATGTGAAATATAAATATAATTTGGACAATAATTGACAGATTTTGAAATTTGTAAAAAAAAAACTCTCTCATCCTGACCACGAAAATTAAAAAAATCTGAAAAGTACGAAAAAATCAGACCAATTTTTTTTCCCACTTTTTTTGCCATAGTTCATACATTTCACATGTCTAGATGTGAAATAAAAATAATTTGGACAATAATTGACAGATTTTGAAATTTTTCAAAAATCTGTCTTTTTTCCTGACCACAGACCTTAAATGAAAACTAAGAAAATCTGAAAAGTACGAAAAAATCAAACCAAATTTCTTTCACTTTTTTTGCCATAGTTCATACATTTCACATGTCTAGATGTGAAATATAAATATAATTTGGACAATAATTGACAGATTTTGAAATTTGTAAAAAAAAAACTTTCTCTCATCCTGACCGCGAAAACTAAAAAAATCTGAAAAGTACGAAAAAATCAGACCAATTTTTTTTTCACTTTTTTTTGCCATAGTTCATACATTTCACATGTCTAGATGTGAAATAAAAATAATTTGGACAATAATTGACAGATTTTGAAATTTTTCAAAAATCTGTCTTTTTTCCTGACCACAGACCTTAAATGAAAACTAAGAAAATCTGAAAAGTACGAAAAAATCAAACCAAATTTCTTTCACTTTTTTTGCCATAGTTCATACATTTCACATGTCTAGATGTGAAATATAAATATAATTTGGACAATAATTGACAGAATTTGAAATTTGTAAAAAAAAAACTTTCTCTCATCCTGACCGCGAAAACTAAAAAAATCTGAAAAGTACGAAAAAATCAGACCAATTTTTTTTTCACTTTTTTTTGCCATAGTTCATACATTTCACATGTCTAGATGTGAAATAAAAATAATTTGGACAATAATTGACAGATTTTGAAATTTTTCAAAAATCTGTCTTTTTTCCTGACCACAGACCTTAAATGAAAACTCAGAAAATCTGAAAAGTACGAAAAAATCAAACCAATTTTTTTTCACTTTTTTTGCCATAGTTCATACATTTCACATGTCTAGACATGAAATAAAAAATAATTTGAACAATATCTGACAGATTTTGAAATTTGTAAAAAAAAAACCTTTCTCTCATACTGACCGCGAAAACTAAAAAAATCTGAAAAGTACGAAAAAATCAGACCAATTTTTTTTTCACTTTTTTTGCCATAGTTTATGCACTTCACATGTCTAGAAATGAAATAAAAAATAATTTGAACAATATCTGACAGATTTTGAAATTTGTAAAAAAAAAAATTTCTCTCATCCTGACCGCGAAAATTAAAAAAATCTGAAAAGTACGAAAAAATCAGACCAATTTTTTTTTCACTTTTTTTTGCCATAGTTCATACATTTCACATGTCTAGATGTGAAATAAAAATAATTTGGACAATAATTGACAGATTTTGAAATTTTTCAAAAATCTGTCTTTTTTCCTGACCACAGACCTTAGATGAAAACTAAAAAAATCTGAAAAGTACGAAAAAATCAGACCAATTTTTTTTTCACTTTTTTTTGCCATAGTTCATACATTTCACATGTCTAGATGTGAAATAAAAATAATTTGGACAATAATTGACAGATTTTGAAATTTTTCAAAAATCTGTCTTTTTTCCTGACCACAGACCTTAAATGAAAACTAAAAAAATCTGAAAAGTACGAAAAAATCAGACCAATTTTTTTTTCACTTTTTTTTGCCATAGTTCATACATTTCACATGTCTAGATGTGAAATAAAAATAATTTGGACAATAATTGACAGATTTTGAAATTTTTCAAAAATCTGTCTTTTTTCCTGACCACAGACCTTAAATGAAAACTAAAAAAATCTGAAAAGTACGAAAAAATCAGACCAATTTTTTTTTCACTTTTTTTTGCCATAGTTCATACATTTCACATGTCTAGATGTGAAATAAAAATAATTTGGACAATAATTGACAGATTTTGAAATTTTTCAAAAATCTGTCTTTTTTCCTGACCACAGACCTTAAATGAAAACTAAAAAAATCTGAAAAGTACGAAAAAATCAGACCAATTTTTTTTTCACTTTTTTTTGCCATAGTTCATACATTTCACATGTCTAGATGTGAAATAAAAATAATTTGGACAATAATTGACAGATTTTGAAATTTGTAAAAAAAAAACTTTCTCTCATCCTGACCGCGAAAACTAAAAAAATCTGAAAAGTACGAAAAAATCAGACCAATTTTTTTTTCACTTTTTTTTGCCATAGTTCATACATTTCACATGTCTAGATGTGAAATAAAAATAATTTGGACAATAATTGACAGATTTTGAAATTTTTCAAAAATCTGTCTTTTTTCCTGACCACAGACCTTAAATGAAAACTCAGAAAATCTGAAAAGTACGAAAAAATCAAACCAATTTTTTTTCACTTTTTTTGCCATAGTTCATACATTTCACATGTCTAGACATGAAATAAAAAATAATTTGAACAATATCTGACAGATTTTGAAATTTGTAAAAAAAAAATTTTCTCTCATCCTGACCGCGAAAATTAAAAAAATCTGAAAAGTACGAAAAAATCAGACCAATTTTTTTTTCACTTTTTTTTGCCATAGTTCATACATTTCACATGTCTAGATGTGAAATAAAAATAATTTGGACAATAATTGACAGATTTTGAAATTTTTCAAAAATCTGTCTTTTTTCCTGACCACAGACCTTAAATGAAAACTAAAAAAATCTGAAAAGTACGAAAAAATCAGACCAATTTTTTTTTCACTTTTTTTTGCCATAGTTCATACATTTCACATGTCTAGATGTGAAATAAAAATAATTTGGACAATAATTGACAGATTTTGAAATTTTTCAAAAATCTGTCTTTTTTCCTGACCACAGACCTTAAATGAAAACTAAAAAAATCTGAAAAGTACGAAAAAATCAGACCAATTTTTTTTTCACTTTTTTTTGCCATAGTTCATACATTTCACATGTCTAGATGTGAAATAAAAATAATTTGGACAATAATTGACAGATTTTGAAATTTGTAAAAAAAAAACTTTCTCTCATCCTGACCGCGAAAACTAAAAAAATCTGAAAAGTACGAAAAAATCAGACCAATTTTTTTTTCACTTTTTTTTGCCATAGTTCATACATTTCACATGTCTAGATGTGAAATAAAAATAATTTGGACAATAATTGACAGATTTTGAAATTTGTAAAAAAAAAACTTTCTCTCATCCTGACCGCGAAAACTAAAAAAATCTGAAAAGTACGAAAAAATCAGACCAATTTTTTTTTCACTTTTTTTTGCCATAGTTCATACATTTCACATGTCTAGATGTGAAATAAAAATAATTTGGACAATAATTGACAGATTTTGAAATTTTTCAAAAATCTGTCTTTTTTCCTGACCACAGACCTTAAATGAAAACTAAAAAAATCTGAAAAGTACGAAAAAATCAGACCAATTTTTTTTTCACTTTTTTTTGCCATAGTTCATACATTTCACATGTCTAGATGTGAAATAAAAATAATTTGGACAATAATTGACAGATTTTGAAATTTTTCAAAAATCTGTCTTTTTTCCTGACCACAGACCTTAAATGAAAACTAAAAAAATCTGAAAAGTACGAAAAAATCAGACCAATTTTTTTTTCACTTTTTTTTGCCATAGTTCATACATTTCACATGTCTAGATGTGAAATAAAAATAATTTGGACAATAATTGACAGATTTTGAAATTTGTAAAAAAAAAACTTTCTCTCATCCTGACCGCGAAAACTAAAAAAATCTGAAAAGTACGAAAAAATCAGACCAATTTTTTTTTCACTTTTTTTTGCCATAGTTCATACATTTCACATGTCTAGATGTGAAATAAAAATAATTTGGACAATAATTGACAGATTTTGAAATTTTTCAAAAATCTGTCTTTTTTCCTGACCACAGACCTTAAATGAAAACTAAAAAAATCTGAAAAGTACGAAAAAATCAGACCAATTTTTTTTTCACTTTTTTTTGCCATAGTTCATACATTTCACATGTCTAGATGTGAAATAAAAATAATTTGGACAATAATTGACAGATTTTGAAATTTTTCAAAAATCTGTCTTTTTTCCTGACCACAGACCTTAAATGAAAACTAAAAAAATCTGAAAAGTACGAAAAAATCAGACCAATTTTTTTTTCACTTTTTTTTGCCATAGTTCATACATTTCACATGTCTAGATGTGAAATAAAAATAATTTGGACAATAATTGACAGATTTTGAAATTTGTAAAAAAAAAACTTTCTCTCATCCTGACCGCGAAAATTAAAAAAATCTGAAAAGTACGAAAAAATCAGACCAATTTTTTTTTCACTTTTTTTTGCCATAGTTCATACATTTCACATGTCTAGATGTGAAATAAAAATAATTTGGACAATAATTGACAGATTTTGAAATTTTTCAAAAATCTGTCTTTTTTCCTGACCACAGACCTTAAATGAAAACTAAGAAAATCTGAAAAGTACGAAAAAATCAAACCAATTTTTTTTCACTTTTTTTTGCCATAGTTACTACATTTCACATGTCTAGATGTGAAATATAAATATAATTTGGACAATAATTGACAGATTTTGAAATTTGTAAAAAAAAACTCTCTCATCCTGACCACGAAAATTAAAAAAATCTGAAAAGTACGAAAAAATCAGACCAATTTTTTTTCCCACTTTTTTTGCCATAGTTCATACATTTCACATGTCTAGATGTGAAATAAAAATAATTTGGACAATAATTGACAGATTTTGAAATTTTTCAAAAATCTGTCTTTTTTCCTGACCACAGACCTTAAATGAAAACTCAGAAAATCTGAAAAGTACGAAAAAATCAAACCAATTTTTTTTCACTTTTTTTGCCATAGTTCATACATTTCACATGTCTAGACATGAAATAAAAAATAATTTGAACAATATCTGACAGATTTTGAAATTTGTAAAAAAAAAAAATTCTCTCATCCTGACCGCGAAAATTAAAAAAATCTGAAAAGTACGAAAAAATCAGACCAATTTTTTTTTCACTTTTTTTTGCCATAGTTCATACATTTCACATGTCTAGATGTGAAATAAAAATAATTTGGACAATAATTGACAGATTTTGAAATTTTTCAAAAATCTGTCTTTTTTCCTGACCACAGACCTTAAATGAAAACTAAAAAAATCTGAAAAGTACGAAAAAATCAGACCAATTTTTTTTTCACTTTTTTTTGCCATAGTTCATACATTTCACATGTCTAGATGTGAAATAAAAATAATTTGGACAATAATTGACAGATTTTGAAATTTGTAAAAAAAAAACTTTCTCTCATCCTGACCGCGAAAACTAAAAAAATCTGAAAAGTACGAAAAAATCAGACCAATTTTTTTTTCACTTTTTTTTGCCATAGTTCATACATTTCACATGTCTAGATGTGAAATAAAAATAATTTGGACAATAATTGACAGATTTTGAAATTTTTCAAAAATCTGTCTTTTTTCCTGACCACAGACCTTAAATGAAAACTAAAAAAATCTGAAAAGTACGAAAAAATCAGACCAATTTTTTTTTCACTTTTTTTTGCCATAGTTCATACATTTCACATGTCTAGATGTGAAATAAAAATAATTTGGACAATAATTGACAGATTTTGAAATTTGTAAAAAAAAAACTTTCTCTCATCCTGACCGCGAAAACTAAAAAAATCTGAAAAGTACGAAAAAATCAGACCAATTTTTTTTTCACTTTTTTTTGCCATAGTTCATACATTTCACATGTCTAGATGTGAAATAAAAATAATTTGGACAATAATTGACAGATTTTGAAATTTTTCAAAAATCTGTCTTTTTTCCTGACCACAGACCTTAAATGAAAACTAAGAAAATCTGAAAAGTACGAAAAAATCAAACCAATTTTTTTTCACTTTTTTTGCCATAGTTACTACATTTCACATGTCTAGATGTGAAATATAAATATAATTTGGACAATAATTGACAGATTTTGAAATTTGTAAAAAAAAAACTCTCTCATCCTGACCACGAAAATTAAAAAAATCTGAAAAGTACGAAAAAATCAGACCAATTTTTTTTCCCACTTTTTTTGCCATAGTTCATACATTTCACATGTCTAGATGTGAAATAAAAATAATTTGGACAATAATTGACAGATTTTGAAATTTTTCAAAAATCTGTCTTTTTTCCTGACCACAGACCTTAAATGAAAACTCAGAAAATCTGAAAAGTACGAAAAAATCAAACCAATTTTTTTTCACTTTTTTTGCCATAGTTCATACATTTCACATGTCTAGACATGAAATAAAAAATAATTTGAACAATATCTGACAGATTTTGAAATTTGTAAAAAAAAAACCTTTCTCTCATACTGACCGCGAAAACTAAAAAAATCTGAAAAGTACGAAAAAATCAGACCAATTTTTTTTTCACTTTTTTTGCCATAGTTTATGCACTTCACATGTCTAGAAATGAAATAAAAAATAATTTGAACAATATCTGACAGATTTTGAAATTTGTAAAAAAAAAAATTTCTCTCATCCTGACCGCGAAAATTAAAAAAATCTGAAAAGTACGAAAAAATCAGACCAATTTTTTTTTCACTTTTTTTTGCCATAGTTCATACATTTCACATGTCTAGATGTGAAATAAAAATAATTTGGACAATAATTGACAGATTTTGAAATTTTTCAAAAATCTGTCTTTTTTCCTGACCACAGACCTTAAATGAAAACTAAGAAAATCTGAAAAGTACGAAAAAATCAAACCAATTTTTTTTCACTTTTTTTTGCCATAGTTACTACATTTCACATGTCTAGATGTGAAATATAAATATAATTTGGACAATAATTGACAGATTTTGAAATTTGTAAAAAAAAAACTCTCTCATCCTGACCACGAAAATTAAAAAAATCTGAAAAGTACGAAAAAATCAGACCAATTTTTTTTTCACTTTTTTTTGCCATAGTTCATACATTTCACATGTCTAGATGTGAAATAAAAATAATTTGGACAATAATTGACAGATTTTGAAATTTTTCAAAAATCTGTCTTTTTTCCTGACCACAGACCTTAAATGAAAACTAAAAAAATCTGAAAAGTACGAAAAAATCAGACCAATTTTTTTTTCACTTTTTTTTGCCATAGTTCATACATTTCACATGTCTAGATGTGAAATAAAAATAATTTGGACAATAATTGACAGATTTTGAAATTTTTCAAAAATCTGTCTTTTTTCCTGACCACAGACCTTAAATGAAAACTAAAAAAATCTGAAAAGTACGAAAAAATCAGACCAATTTTTTTTTCACTTTTTTTTGCCATAGTTCATACATTTCACATGTCTAGATGTGAAATAAAAATAATTTGGACAATAATTGACAGATTTTGAAATTTGTAAAAAAAAAACTTTCTCTCATCCTGACCGCGAAAACTAAAAAAATCTGAAAAGTACGAAAAAATCAGACCAATTTTTTTTTCACTTTTTTTTGCCATAGTTCATACATTTCACATGTCTAGATGTGAAATAAAAATAATTTGGACAATAATTGACAGATTTTGAAATTTTTCAAAAATCTGTCTTTTTTCCTGACCACAGACCTTAAATGAAAACTAAGAAAATCTGAAAAGTACGAAAAAATCAAACCAATTTTTTTTCACTTTTTTTTGCCATAGTTACTACATTTCACATGTCTAGATGTGAAATATAAATATAATTTGGACAATAATTGACAGATTTTGAAATTTGTAAAAAAAAACTCTCTCATCCTGACCACGAAAATTAAAAAAATCTGAAAAGTACGAAAAAATCAGACCAATTTTTTTTCCCACTTTTTTTGCCATAGTTCATACATTTCACATGTCTAGATGTGAAATAAAAATAATTTGGACAATAATTGACAGATTTTGAAATTTTTCAAAAATCTGTCTTTTTTCCTGACCACAGACCTTAAATGAAAACTCAGAAAATCTGAAAAGTACGAAAAAATCAAACCAATTTTTTTTCACTTTTTTTGCCATAGTTCATACATTTCACATGTCTAGACATGAAATAAAAAATAATTTGAACAATATCTGACAGATTTTGAAATTTGTAAAAAAAAAAAATTCTCTCATCCTGACCGCGAAAATTAAAAAAATCTGAAAAGTACGAAAAAATCAGACCAATTTTTTTTTCACTTTTTTTTGCCATAGTTCATACATTTCACATGTCTAGATGTGAAATAAAAATAATTTGGACAATAATTGACAGATTTTGAAATTTTTCAAAAATCTGTCTTTTTTCCTGACCACAGACCTTAAATGAAAACTAAAAAAATCTGAAAAGTACGAAAAAATCAGACCAATTTTTTTTTCACTTTTTTTTGCCATAGTTCATACATTTCACATGTCTAGATGTGAAATAAAAATAATTTGGACAATAATTGACAGATTTTGAAATTTGTAAAAAAAAAACTTTCTCTCATCCTGACCGCGAAAACTAAAAAAATCTGAAAAGTACGAAAAAATCAGACCAATTTTTTTTTCACTTTTTTTTGCCATAGTTCATACATTTCACATGTCTAGATGTGAAATAAAAATAATTTGGACAATAATTGACAGATTTTGAAATTTTTCAAAAATCTGTCTTTTTTCCTGACCACAGACCTTAAATGAAAACTAAAAAAATCTGAAAAGTACGAAAAAATCAGACCAATTTTTTTTTCACTTTTTTTTGCCATAGTTCATACATTTCACATGTCTAGATGTGAAATAAAAATAATTTGGACAATAATTGACAGATTTTGAAATTTGTAAAAAAAAAACTTTCTCTCATCCTGACCGCGAAAACTAAAAAAATCTGAAAAGTACGAAAAAATCAGACCAATTTTTTTTTCACTTTTTTTTGCCATAGTTCATACATTTCACATGTCTAGATGTGAAATAAAAATAATTTGGACAATAATTGACAGATTTTGAAATTTTTCAAAAATCTGTCTTTTTTCCTGACCACAGACCTTAAATGAAAACTAAGAAAATCTGAAAAGTACGAAAAAATCAAACCAATTTTTTTTCACTTTTTTTGCCATAGTTACTACATTTCACATGTCTAGATGTGAAATATAAATATAATTTGGACAATAATTGACAGATTTTGAAATTTGTAAAAAAAAAACTCTCTCATCCTGACCACGAAAATTAAAAAAATCTGAAAAGTACGAAAAAATCAGACCAATTTTTTTTCCCACTTTTTTTGCCATAGTTCATACATTTCACATGTCTAGATGTGAAATAAAAATAATTTGGACAATAATTGACAGATTTTGAAATTTTTCAAAAATCTGTCTTTTTTCCTGACCACAGACCTTAAATGAAAACTCAGAAAATCTGAAAAGTACGAAAAAATCAAACCAATTTTTTTTCACTTTTTTTGCCATAGTTCATACATTTCACATGTCTAGACATGAAATAAAAAATAATTTGAACAATATCTGACAGATTTTGAAATTTGTAAAAAAAAAACCTTTCTCTCATACTGACCGCGAAAACTAAAAAAATCTGAAAAGTACGAAAAAATCAGACCAATTTTTTTTTCACTTTTTTTGCCATAGTTTATGCACTTCACATGTCTAGAAATGAAATAAAAAATAATTTGAACAATATCTGACAGATTTTGAAATTTGTAAAAAAAAAAATTTCTCTCATCCTGACCGCGAAAATTAAAAAAATCTGAAAAGTACGAAAAAATCAGACCAATTTTTTTTTCACTTTTTTTTGCCATAGTTCATACATTTCACATGTCTAGATGTGAAATAAAAATAATTTGGACAATAATTGACAGATTTTGAAATTTTTCAAAAATCTGTCTTTTTTCCTGACCACAGACCTTAAATGAAAACTAAGAAAATCTGAAAAGTACGAAAAAATCAAACCAATTTTTTTTCACTTTTTTTGCCATAGTTACTACATTTCACATGTCTAGATGTGAAATATAAATATAATTTGGACAATAATTGACAGATTTTGAAATTTGTAAAAAAAAAACTCTCATCCTGACCACGAAAATTAAAAAAATCTGAAAAGTACGAAAAAATCAGACCAATTTTTTTCCCCACTTTTTTTGCCATAGTTCATACATTTCACATGTCTAGATGTGAAATAAAAATAATTTGGACAATAATTGACAGATTTTGAAATTTTTCAAAAATCTGTCTTTTTTCCTGACCACAGACCTTAAATGAAAACTCAGAAAATCTGAAAAGTACGAAAAAATCAAACCAATTTTTTTTCACTTTTTTTGCCATAGTTCATACATTTCACATGTCTAGACATGAAATAAAAAATAATTTGAACAATATCTGACAGATTTTGAAATTTGTAAAAAAAAAACCTTTCTCTCATACTGACCGCGAAAACTAAAAAAATCTGAAAAGTACGAAAAAATCAGACCAATTTTTTTTTCACTTTTTTTGCCATAGTTTATGCACTTCACATGTCTAGAAATGAAATAAAAAATAATTTGAACAATATCTGACAGATTTTGAAATTTGTAAAAAAAAAAATTTCTCTCATCCTGACCGCGAAAATTAAAAAAATCTGAAAAGTACGAAAAAATCAGACCAATTTTTTTTTCACTTTTTTTTGCCATAGTTCATACATTTCACATGTCTAGATGTGAAATAAAAATAATTTGGACAATAATTGACAGATTTTGAAATTTTTCAAAAATCTGTCTTTTTTCCTGACCACAGACCTTAAATGAAAACTAAGAAAATCTGAAAAGTACGAAAAAATCAAACCAATTTTTTTTCACTTTTTTTGCCATAGTTACTACATTTCACATGTCTAGATGTGAAATATAAATATAATTTGGACAATAATTGACAGATTTTGAAATTTGTAAAAAAAAAACTCTCATCCTGACCACGAAAATTAAAAAAATCTGAAAAGTACGAAAAAATCAGACCAATTTTTTTCCCCACTTTTTTTGCCATAGTTCATACATTTCACATGTCTAGATGTGAAATAAAAATAATTTGGACAATAATTGACAGATTTTGAAATTTTTCAAAAATCTGTCTTTTTTCCTGACCACAGACCTTAAATGAAAACTCAGAAAATCTGAAAAGTACGAAAAAATCAAACCAATTTTTTTTCACTTTTTTTGCCATAGTTCATACATTTCACATGTCTAGACATGAAATAAAAAATAATTTGAACAATATCTGACAGATTTTGAAATTTGTAAAAAAAAAACCTTTCTCTCATACTGACCGCGAAAACTAAAAAAATCTGAAAAGTACGAAAAAATCAGACCAATTTTTTTTTCACTTTTTTTGCCATAGTTTATGCACTTCACATGTCTAGAAATGAAATAAAAAATAATTTGAACAATATCTGACAGATTTTGAAATTTGTAAAAAAAAAAATTTCTCTCATCCTGACCGCGAAAATTAAAAAAATCTGAAAAGTACGAAAAAATCAGACCAATTTTTTTTTCACTTTTTTTTGCCATAGTTCATACATTTCACATGTCTAGATGTGAAATAAAAATAATTTGGACAATAATTGACAGATTTTGAAATTTTTCAAAAATCTGTCTTTTTTCCTGACCACAGACCTTAAATGAAAACTAAAAAAATCTGAAAAGTACGAAAAAATCAGACCAATTTTTTTTTCACTTTTTTTTGCCATAGTTCATACATTTCACATGTCTAGATGTGAAATAAAAATAATTTGGACAATAATTGACAGATTTTGAAATTTTTCAAAAATCTGTCTTTTTTCCTGACCACAGACCTTAAATGAAAACTAAGAAAATCTGAAAAGTACGAAAAAATCAAACCAATTTTTTTTTTCACTTTTTTTGCCATAGTTATTACATTTCACATGTCTAGATGTGAAATATAAATATAATTTGGACAATAATTGACAGATTTTGAAATTTGTAAAAAAAAAACTCTCTCATCCTGACCACGAAAATTAAAAAAATCTGAAAAGTACGAAAAAATCAGACCAATTTTTTTTCCCACTTTTTTTGCCATAGTTCATACATTTCACATGTCTAGATGTGAAATAAAAATAATTTGGACAATAATTGACAGATTTTGAAATTTTTCAAAAATCTGTCTTTTTTCCTGACCACAGACCTTAAATGAAAACTCAGAAAATCTGAAAAGTACGAAAAAATCAAACCAATTTTTTTTCACTTTTTTTGCCATAGTTCATACATTTCACATGTCTAGACATGAAATAAAAAATAATTTGAACAATATCTGACAGATTTTGAAATTTGTAAAAAAAAAACCTTTCTCTCATACTGACCGCGAAAACTAAAAAAATCTGAAAAGTACGAAAAAATCAGACCAATTTTTTTTTCACTTTTTTTTGCCATAGTTCATACATTTCACATGTCTAGATGTGAAATAAAAATAATTTGGACAATAATTGACAGATTTTGAAATTTTTCAAAAATCTGTCTTTTTTCCTGACCACAGACCTTAAATGAAAACTAAAAAAATCTGAAAAGTACGAAAAAATCAGACCAATTTTTTTTTCACTTTTTTTTGCCATAGTTCATACATTTCACATGTCTAGATGTGAAATAAAAATAATTTGGACAATAATTGACAGATTTTGAAATTTGTAAAAAAAAAACTTTCTCTCATCCTGACCGCGAAAACTAAAAAAATCTGAAAAGTACGAAAAAATCAGACCAATTTTTTTTTCACTTTTTTTTGCCATAGTTCATACATTTCACATGTCTAGATGTGAAATAAAAATAATTTGGACAATAATTGACAGATTTTGAAATTTTTCAAAAATCTGTCTTTTTTCCTGACCAAAGACCTTAAATGAAAACTAAGAAAATCTGAAAAGTACGAAAAAATCAAACCAATTTTTTTTCACTTTTTTTGCCATAGTTACTACATTTCACATGTCTAGATGTGAAATATAAATATAATTTGGACAATAATTGACAGATTTTGAAATTTGTAAAAAAAAAAACTCTCTCATCCTGACCACGAAAATTAAAAAAATCTGAAAAGTACGAAAAAATCAGACCAATTTTTTTTTCACTTTTTTTTGCCATAGTTCATACATTTCACATGTCTAGATGTGAAATAAAAATAATTTGGACAATAATTGACAGATTTTGAAATTTTTCAAAAATCTGTCTTTTTTCCTGACCACAGACCTTAAATGAAAACTAAAAAAATCTGAAAAGTACGAAAAAATCAGACCAATTTTTTTTTCACTTTTTTTTGCCATAGTTCATACATTTCACATGTCTAGATGTGAAATAAAAATAATTTGGACAATAATTGACAGATTTTGAAATTTGTAAAAAAAAAACTTTCTCTCATCCTGACCGCGAAAACTAAAAAAATCTGAAAAGTACGAAAAAATCAGACCAATTTTTTTTTCACTTTTTTTTGCCATAGTTCATACATTTCACATGTCTAGATGTGAAATAAAAATAATTTGGACAATAATTGACAGATTTTGAAATTTTTCAAAAATCTGTCTTTTTTCCTGACCAAAGACCTTAAATGAAAACTAAGAAAATCTGAAAAGTACGAAAAAATCAAACCAATTTTTTTTCACTTTTTTTGCCATAGTTACTACATTTCACATGTCTAGATGTGAAATATAAATATAATTTGGACAATAATTGACAGATTTTGAAATTTGTAAAAAAAAAAACTCTCTCATCCTGACCACGAAAATTAAAAAAATCTGAAAAGTACGAAAAAATCAGACCAATTTCTTTTCCCACTTTTTTTGCCATAGTTCATACATTTCACATGTCTAGATGTGAAATAAAAATAATTTGGACAATAATTGACAGATTTTGAAATTTTTCAAAAATCTGTCTTTTTTCCTGACCACAGACCTTAAATGAAAACTCAGAAAATCTGAAAAGTACGAAAAAATCAAACCAATTTTTTTTCACTTTTTTTGCCATAGTTCATACATTTCACATGTCTAGACATGAAATAAAAAATAATTTGAACAATATCTGACAGATTTTGAAATTTGTAAAAAAAAAACCTTTCTCTCATACTGACCGCGAAAACTAAAAAAATCTGAAAAGTACGAAAAAATCAGACCAATTTTTTTTCCACTTTTTTTGCCATAGTTTATGCACTTCACATGTCTAGAAATGAAATAAAAAATAATTTGAACAATATCTGACAGATTTTGAAATTTGTAAAAAAAAAAATTTCTCTCATCCTGACCGCGAAATTTAAAAAAATCTGAAAAGTACGAAAAAATCAGACCAATTTTTTTTTCACTTTTTTTTGCCATAGTTCATACATTTCACATGTCTAGATGTGAAATAAAAATAATTTGGACAATAATTGACAGATTTTGAAATTTTTCAAAAATCTGTCTTTTTTCCTGACCACAGACCTTAAATGAAAACTAAGAAAATCTGAAAAGTACGAAAAAATCAAACCAATTTTTTTTCACTTTTTTTGCCATAGTTACTACATTTCACATGTCTAGATGTGAAATATAAATATAATTTGGACAATAATTGACAGATTTTGAAATTTGTAAAAAAAAAACTTTCTCATCCTGACCACGAAAATTAAAAAAATCTGAAAAGTACGAAAAAATCAGACCAATTTTTTTTCCCACTTTTTTTGCCATAGTTCATACATTTCACATGTCTAGATGTGAAATAAAAATAATTTGGACAATAATTGACAGATTTTGAAATTTTTCAAAAATCTGTCTTTTTTCCTGACCACAGACCTTAAATGAAAACTCAGAAAATCTGAAAAGTACGAAAAAATCAAACCAATTTTTTTTCACTTTTTTTGCCATAGTTCATACATTTCACATGTCTAGACATGAAATAAAAAATAATTTGAACAATATCTGACAGATTTTGAAATTTGTAAAAAAAAAACCTTTCTCTCATACTTACCGCGAAAACTAAAAAAATCTGAAAAGTACGAAAAAATCAGACCAATTTTTTTTCACTTTTTTTGCCATAGTTTATGCACTTCACATGTCTAGAAATGAAATAAAAAATAATTTGAACAATATCTGACAGATTTTGAAATTTGTAAAAAAAAAAATTTCTCTCATCCTGACCGCGAAAATTAAAAAAATCTGAAAAGTACGAAAAAATCAGACCAATTTTTTTTTCACTTTTTTTGCCATAGTTTATGCACTTCACATGTCTAGAAATGAAATAAAAAATAATTTGAACAATATCTGACAGATTTTGAAATTTGTAAAAAAAAAAATTTCTCTCATCCTGACCGCGAAAATTAAAAAAATCTGAAAAGTACGAAAAAATCAGACCAATTTTTTTTTCACTTTTTTTTGCCATAGTTCATACATTTCACATGTCTAGATGTGAAATAAAAATAATTTGGACAATAATTGACAGATTTTGAAATTTTTCAAAAATCTGTCTTTTTTCCTGACCACAGACCTTAAACGAAAACTAAAAAAATCTGAAAAGTACGAAAAAATCAGACCAATTTTTTTTTCACTTTTTTTTGCCATAGTTCATACATTTCACATGTCTAGATGTGAAATAAAAATAATTTGGACAATAATTGACAGATTTTGAAATTTGTAAAAAAAAAACTTTCTCTCATCCTGACCGCGAAAACTAAAAAAATCTGAAAAGTACGAAAAAATCAGACCAATTTTTTTTTCACTTTTTTTTGCCATAGTTCATACATTTCACATGTCTAGATGTGAAATAAAAATAATTTGGACAATAATTGACAGATTTTGAAATTTTTCAAAAATCTGTCTTTTTTCCTGACCACAGACCTTAAATGAAAACTAAGAAAATCTGAAAAGGACGAAAAAATCAAACCAATTTTTTTTCACTTTTTTTGCCATAGTTACTACATTTCACATGTCTAGATGTGAAATATAAATATAATTTGGACAATAATTGACAGATTTTGAAATTTGTAAAAAAAAAAACTCTCTCATCCTGACCACGAAAATTAAAAAAATCTGAAAAGTACGAAAAAATCAGACCAATTTCTTTTCCCACTTTTTTTGCCATAGTTCATACATTTCACATGTCTAGATGTGAAATAAAAATAATTTGGACAATAATTGACAGATTTTGAAATTTTTCAAAAATCTGTCTTTTTTCCTGACCACAGACCTTAAATGAAAACTCAGAAAATCTGAAAAGTACGAAAAAATCAAACCAATTTTTTTTCACTTTTTTTGCCATAGTTCATACATTTCACATGTCTAGACATGAAATAAAAAATAATTTGAACAATATCTGACAGATTTTGAAATTTGTAAAAAAAAAACCTTTCTCTCATACTGACCGCGAAAACTAAAAAAATCTGAAAAGTACGAAAAAATCAGACCAATTTTTTTTTCACTTTTTTTGCCATAGTTTATGCACTTCACATGTCTAGAAATGAAATAAAAAATAATTTGAACAATATCTGACAGATTTTGAAATTTGTAAAAAAAAAAATTTCTCTCATCCTGACCGCGAAAATTAAAAAAATCTGAAAAGTACGAAAAAATCAGACCAATTTTTTTTTCACTTTTTTTTGCCATAGTTCATACATTTCACATGTCTAGATGTGAAATAAAAATAATTTGGACAATAATTGACAGATTTTGAAATTTGTAAAAAAAAAACTTTCTCTCATCCTGACCGCGAAAACTAAAAAAATCTGAAAAGTACGAAAAAATCAGACCAATTTTTTTTTCACTTTTTTTTGCCATAGTTCATACATTTCACATGTCTAGATGTGAAATAAAAATAATTTGGACAATAATTGACAGATTTTGAAATTTTTCAAAAATCTGTCTTTTTTCCTGACCACAGACCTTAAATGAAAACTAAGAAAATCTGAAAAGTACGAAAAAATCAAACCAATTTTTTTTCACTTTTTTTGCCATAGTTACTACATTTCACATGTCTAGATGTGAAATATAAATATAATTTGGACAATAATTGACAGATTTTGAAATTTGTAAAAAAAAAACTCTCTCATCCTGACCACGAAAATTAAAAAAATCTGAAAAGTACGAAAAAATCAGACCAATTTTTTTTCCCACTTTTTTTGCCATAGTTCATACATTTCACATGTCTAGATGTGAAATAAAAATAATTTGGACAATAATTGACAGATTTTGAAATTTTTCAAAAATCTGTCTTTTTTCCTGACCACAGACCTTAAATGAAAACTCAGAAAATCTGAAAAGTACGAAAAAATCAAACCAATTTTTTTTCACTTTTTTTGCCATAGTTCATACATTTCACATGTCTAGACATGAAATAAAAAATAATTTGAACAATATCTGACAGATTTTGAAATTTGTAAAAAAAAAACCTTTCTCTCATACTGACCGCGAAAACTAAAAAAATCTGAAAAGTACGAAAAAATCAGACCAATTTTTTTTCACTTTTTTTGCCATAGTTTATGCACTTCACATGTCTAGAAATGAAATAAAAAATAATTTGAACAATATCTGACAGATTTTGAAATTTGTAAAAAAAAAAATTTCTCTCATCCTGACCGCGAAAATTAAAAAAATCTGAAAAGTACGAAAAAATCAGACCAATTTTTTTTTCACTTTTTTTTGCCATAGTTCATACATTTCACATGTCTAGATGTGAAATAAAAATAATTTGGACAATAATTGACAGATTTTGAAATTTGTAAAAAAAAAACTTTCTCTCATCCTGACCGCGAAAACTAAAAAAATCTGAAAAGTACGAAAAAATCAGACCAATTTTTTTTTCACTTTTTTTTGCCATAGTTCATACATTTCACATGTCTAGATGTGAAATAAAAATAATTTGGACAATAATTGACAGATTTTGAAATTTTTCAAAAATCTGTCTTTTTTCCTGACCACAGACCTTAAATGAAAACTAAGAAAATCTGAAAAGTACGAAAAAATCAAACCAATTTTTTTTCACTTTTTTTGCCATAGTTACTACATTTCACATGTCTAGATGTGAAATATAAATATAATTTGGACAATAATTGACAGATTTTGAAATTTGTAAAAAAAAAACTCTCTCATCCTGACCACGAAAATTAAAAAAATCTGAAAAGTACGAAAAAATCAGACCAATTTTTTTTCCCACTTTTTTTGCCATAGTTCATACATTTCACATGTCTAGATGTGAAATAAAAATAATTTGGACAATAATTGACAGATTTTGAAATTTTTCAAAAATCTGTCTTTTTTCCTGACCACAGACCTTAAATGAAAACTCAGAAAATCTGAAAAGTACGAAAAAATCAAACCAATTTTTTTTCACTTTTTTTGCCATAGTTCATACATTTCACATGTCTAGACATGAAATAAAAAATAATTTGAACAATATCTGACAGATTTTGAAATTTGTAAAAAAAAAAACCTTTCTCTCATACTGACCGCGAAAACTAAAAAAATCTGAAAAGTACGAAAAAATCAGACCAATTTTTTTTCACTTTTTTTGCCATAGTTTATGCACTTCACATGTCTAGAAATGAAATAAAAAATAATTTGAACAATATCTGACAGATTTTGAAATTTGTAAAAAAAAAAATTTCTCTCATCCTGACCGCGAAAATTAAAAAAATCTGAAAAGTACGAAAAAATCAGACCAATTTTTTTTTCACTTTTTTTTGCCATAGTTCATACATTTCACATGTCTAGATGTGAAATAAAAATAATTTGGACAATAATTGACAGATTTTGAAATTTTTCAAAAATCTGTCTTTTTTCCTGACCACAGACCTTAAATGAAAACTAAAAAAATCTGAAAAGTACGAAAAAATCAGACCAATTTTTTTTTCACTTTTTTTTGCCATAGTTCATACATTTCACATGTCTAGATGTGAAATAAAAATAATTTGGACAATAATTGACAGATTTTGAAATTTGTAAAAAAAAAACTTTCTCTCATCCTGACCGCGAAAACTAAAAAAATCTGAAAAGTACGAAAAAATCAGACCAATTTTTTTTTCACTTTTTTTTGCCATGGTTCATACATTTCACATGTCTAGATGTGAAATAAAAATAATTTGGACAATAATTGACAGATTTTGAAATTTTTCAAAAATCTGTCTTTTTTCCTGACCACAGACCTTAAATGAAAACTAAGAAAATCTGAAAAGTACGAAAAAATCAAACCAATTTTTTTTCACTTTTTTTGCCATAGTTACTACATTTCACATGTCTAGATGTGAAATATAAATATAATTTGGACAATAATTGACAGATTTTGAAATTTGTAAAAAAAAAACTCTCTCATCCTGACCACGAAAATTAAAAAAATCTGAAAAGTACGAAAAAATCAGACCAATTTTTTTTCCCACTTTTTTTGCCATAGTTCATACATTTCACATGTCTAGATGTGAAATAAAAATAATTTGGACAATAATTGACAGATTTTGAAATTTTTCAAAAATCTGTCTTTTTTCCTGACCACAGACCTTAAATGAAAACTCAGAAAATCTGAAAAGTACGAAAAAATCAAACCAATTTTTTTTCACTTTTTTTGCCATAGTTCATACATTTCACATGTCTAGACATGAAATAAAAAATAATTTGAACAATATCTGACAGATTTTGAAATTTGTAAAAAAAAAACCTTTCTCTCATACTGACCGCGAAAACTAAAAAAATCTGAAAAGTACGAAAAAATCAGACCAATTTTTTTTTCACTTTTTTTGCCATAGTTTATGCACTTCACATGTCTAGAAATGAAATAAAAAATAATTTGAACAATATCTGACAGATTTTGAAATTTGTAAAAAAAAAAATTTCTCTCATCCTGACCGCGAAAATTAAAAAAATCTGAAAAGTACGAAAAAATCAGACCAATTTTTTTTTCACTTTTTTTTGCCATAGTTCATACATTTCACATGTCTAGATGTGAAATAAAAATAATTTGGACAATAATTGACAGATTTTGAAATTTTTCAAAAATCTGTCTTTTTTCCTGACCACAGACCTTAAATGAAAACTAAAAAAATCTGAAAAGTACGAAAAAATCAGACCAATTTTTTTTTCACTTTTTTTTGCCATAGTTCATACATTTCACATGTCTAGATGTGAAATAAAAATAATTTGGACAATAATTGACAGATTTTGAAATTTGTAAAAAAAAAACTTTCTCTCATCCTGACCGCGAAAACTAAAAAAATCTGAAAAGTACGAAAAAATCAGACCAATTTTTTTTTCACTTTTTTTTGCCATGGTTCATACATTTCACATGTCTAGATGTGAAATAAAAATAATTTGGACAATAATTGACAGATTTTGAAATTTTTCAAAAATCTGTCTTTTTTCCTGACCACAGACCTTAAATGAAAACTAAGAAAATCTGAAAAGTACGAAAAAATCAAACCAATTTTTTTTCACTTTTTTTGCCATAGTTACTACATTTCACATGTCTAGATGTGAAATATAAATATAATTTGGACAATAATTGACAGATTTTGAAATTTGTAAAAAAAAAACTCTCTCATCCTGACCACGAAAATTAAAAAAATCTGAAAAGTACGAAAAAATCAGACCAATTTTTTTTCCCACTTTTTTTGCCATAGTTCATACATTTCACATGTCTAGATGTGAAATAAAAATAATTTGGACAATAATTGACAGATTTTGAAATTTTTCAAAAATCTGTCTTTTTTCCTGACCACAGACCTTAAATGAAAACTCAGAAAATCTGAAAAGTACGAAAAAATCAAACCAATTTTTTTTCACTTTTTTTGCCATAGTTCATACATTTCACATGTCTAGACATGAAATAAAAAATAATTTGAACAATATCTGACAGATTTTGAAATTTGTAAAAAAAAAACCTTTCTCTCATACTGACCGCGAAAACTAAAAAAATCTGAAAAGTACGAAAAAATCAGACCAATTTTTTTTTCACTTTTTTTGCCATAGTTTATGCACTTCACATGTCTAGAAATGAAATAAAAAATAATTTGAACAATATCTGACAGATTTTGAAATTTGTAAAAAAAAAAATTTCTCTCATCCTGACCGCGAAAATTAAAAAAATCTGAAAAGTACGAAAAAATCAGACCAATTTTTTTTTCACTTTTTTTTGCCATAGTTCATACATTTCACATGTCTAGATGTGAAATAAAAATAATTTGGACAATAATTGACAGATTTTGAAATTTTTCAAAAATCTGTCTTTTTTCCTGACCACAGACCTTAAATGAAAATTAAAAAAATCTGAAAAGTACGAAAAAATCAGACCAATTTTTTTTTCACTTTTTTTTGCCATAGTTCATACATTTCACATGTCTAGATGTGAAATAAAAATAATTTGGACAATAATTGACAGATTTTGAAATTTTTCAAAAATCTGTCTTTTTTCCTGACCACAGACCTTAAATGAAAACTAAAAAAATCTGAAAAGTACGAAAAAATCAGACCAATTTTTTTTTCACTTTTTTTTGCCATAGTTCATACATTTCACATGTCTAGATGTGAAATAAAAATAATTTGGACAATAATTGACAGATTTTGAAATTTGTAAAAAAAAAACTTTCTCTCATCCTGACCGCGAAAACTAAAAAAATCTGAAAAGTACGAAAAAATCAGACCAATTTTTTTTTCACTTTTTTTTGCCATAGTTCATACATTTCACATGTCTAGATGTGAAATAAAAATAATTTGGACAATAATTGACAGATTTTGAAATTTGTAAAAAAAAAACTTTCTCTCATCCTGACCGCGAAAACTAAAAAAATCTGAAAAGTACGAAAAAATCAGACCAATTTTTTTTTCACTTTTTTTTGCCATAGTTCATACATTTCACATGTCTAGATGTGAAATAAAAATAATTTGGACAATAATTGACAGATTTTGAAATTTGTAAAAAAAAAACTTTCTCTCATCCTGACCGCGAAAATTTAAAAAATCTGAAAAGTACGAAAAAATCAGACCAATTTTTTTTTCACTTTTTTTTGCCATAGTTCATACATTTCACATGTCTAGATGTGAAATAAAAATAATTTGGACAATAATTGACAGATTTTGAAATTTTTCAAAAATCTGTCTTTTTTCCTGACCACAGACCTTAAATGAAAACTAAGAAAATCTGAAAAGTACGAAAAAATCAAACCAATTTTTTTTCACTTTTTTTGCCATAGTTACTACATTTCACATGTCTAGATGTGAAATATAAATATAATTTGGACAATAATTGACAGATTTTGAAATTTGTAAAAAAAAAACTCTCTCATCCTGACCACGAAAATTAAAAAAATCTGAAAAGTACGAAAAAATCAGACCAATTTTTTTTCCCACTTTTTTTGCCATAGTTCATACATTTCACATGTCTAGATGTGAAATAAAAATAATTTGGACAATAATTGACAGATTTTGAAATTTTTCAAAAATCTGTCTTTTTTCCTGACCACAGACCTTAAATGAAAACTCAGAAAATCTGAAAAGTACGAAAAAATCAAACCAATTTTTTTTCACTTTTTTTGCCATAGTTCATACATTTCACATGTCTAGACATGAAATAAAAAATAACTTGAGCAATATCTGACAGATTTTGAAATTTGTAAAAAAAAAAACTTTCTCTCATACTGACCGCGAAAACTAAAAAAATCTGAAAAGTACGAAAAAATCAGACCAATTTTTTTTTCACTTTTTTTGCCATAGTTTATGCACTTCACATGTCTAGAAATGAAATAAAAAATAATTTGAACAATATCTGACAGATTTTGAAATTTGTAAAAAAAAAAATTTCTCTCATCCTGACCGCGAAAATTAAAAAAATCTGAAAAGTACGAAAAAATCAGACCAATTTTTTTTTCACTTTTTTTTGCCATAGTTCATACATTTCACATGTCTAGATGTGAAATAAAAATAATTTGGACAATAATTGACAGATTTTGAAATTTTTCAAAAATCTGTCTTTTTTCCTGACCACAGACCTTAAATGAAAACTAAGAAAATCTGAAAAGTACGAAAAAATCAAACCAATTTTTTTTCACTTTTTTTGCCATAGTTACTACATTTCACATGTCTAGATGTGAAATATAAATATAATTTGGACAATAATTGACAGATTTTGAAATTTGTAAAAAAAAAACTTTCTCTCATCCTGACCGCGAAAACTAAAAAAATCTGAAAAGTACGAAAAAATCAGACCAATTTTTTTTTCACTTTTTTTTGCCATAGTTCATACATTTCACATGTCTAGATGTGAAATAAAAATAATTTGGACAATAATTGACAGATTTTGAAATTGTTCAAAAATCTGTCTTTTTTCCTGACCACAGACCTTAAATGAAAACTAAAAAAATCTGAAAAGTACGAAAAAATCAGACCAATTTTTTTTCACTTTTTTTGCCATAGTTACTACATTTCACATGTCTAGATGTGAAATATAAATATAATTTGGACAATAATTGACAGATTTTGAAATTTGTAAAAAAAAAACTCTCTCATCCTGACCACGAAAATTAAAAAAATCTGAAAAGTACGAAAAAATCAGACCAATTTTTTTTCCCACTTTTTTTGCCATAGTTCATACATTTCACATGTCTAGATGTGAAATAAAAATAATTTGGACAATAATTGACAGATTTTGAAATTTTTCAAAAATCTGTCTTTTTTCCTGACCACAGACCTTAAATGAAAACTCAGAAAATCTGAAAAGTACGAAAAAATCAAACCAATTTTTTTTCACTTTTTTTGCCATAGTTCATACATTTCACATGTCTAGACATGAAATAAAAAATAATTTGAACAATATCTGACAGATTTTGAAATTTGTAAAAAAAAAATTTTCTCTCATCCTGACCGCGAAAATTAAAAAAATCTAAAAAGTACGAAAAAATCAGACCAATTTTTTTTTCACTTTTTTTTGCCATAGTTCATACATTTCACATGTCTAGATGTGAAATAAAAATAATTTGGACAATAATTGACAGATTTTGAAATTTTTCAAAAATCTGTCTTTTTTCCTGACCACAGACCTTAAATGAAAACTAAAAAAATCTGAAAAGTACGAAAAAATCAGACCAATTTTTTTTTCACTTTTTTTTGCCATAGTTCATACATTTCACATGTCTAGATGTGAAATAAAAATAATTTGGACAATAATTGACAGATTTTGAAATTTGTAAAAAAAAAACTTTCTCTCATCCTGACCGCGAAAACTAAAAAAATCTGAAAAGTACGAAAAAATCAGACCAATTTTTTTTTCACTTTTTTTTGCCATAGTTCATACATTTCACATGTCTAGATGTGAAATAAAAATAATTTGGACAATAATTGACAGATTTTGAAATTTTTCAAAAATCTGTCTTTTTTCCTGACCACAGACCTTAAATGAAAACTAAAAAAATCTGAAAAGTACGAAAAAATCAGACCAATTTTTTTTTCACTTTTTTTTGCCATAGTTCATACATTTCACATGTCTAGATGTGAAATAAAAATAATTTGGACAATAATTGACAGATTTTGAAATTTTTCAAAAATCTGTCTTTTTTCCTGACCACAGACCTTAAATGAAAACTAAAAAAATCTGAAAAGTACGAAAAAATCAGACCAATTTTTTTTTCACTTTTTTTTGCCATAGTTCATACATTTCACATGTCTAGATGTGAAATAAAAATAATTTGGACAATAATTGACAGATTTTGAAATTTGTAAAAAAAAAACTTTCTCTCATCCTGACCGCGAAAATTAAAAAAATCTGAAAAGTACGAAAAAATCAGACCAATTTTTTTTTCACTTTTTTTTGCCATAGTTCATACATTTCACATGTCTAGATGTGAAATAAAAATAATTTGGACAATAATTGACAGATTTTGAAATTTTTCAAAAATCTGTCTTTTTTCCTGACCACAGACCTTAAATGAAAACTAAAAAAATCTGAAAAGTACGAAAAAATCAGACCAATTTTTTTTTCACTTTTTTTTGCCATAGTTCATACATTTCACATGTCTAGATGTGAAATAAAAATAATTTGGACAATAATTGACAGATTTTGAAATTTGTAAAAAAAAAACTTTCTCTCATCCTGACCGCGAAAACTAAAAAAATCTGAAAAGTACGAAAAAATCAGACCAATTTTTTTTTAACTTTTTTTTGCCATAGTTCATACATTTCACATGTCTAGATGTGAAATAAAAATAATTTGGACAATAATTGACAGATTTTGAAATTTTTCAAAAATCTGTCTTTTTTCCTGACCACAGACCTTAAATGAAAACTAAAAAAATCTGAAAAGTACGAAAAAATCAGACCAATTTTTTTTTCACTTTTTTTTGCCATAGTTCATACATTTCACATGTCTAGATGTGAAATAAAAATAATTTGGACAATAATTGACAGATTTTGAAATTTTTCAAAAATCTGTCTTTTTTCCTGACCACAGACCTTAAATGAAAACTAAAAAAATCTGAAAAGTACGAAAAAATCAGACCAATTTTTTTTTCACTTTTTTTTGCCATAGTTCATACATTTCACATGTCTAGATGTGAAATAAAAATAATTTGGACAATAATTGACAGATTTTGAAATTTGTAAAAAAAAAACTTTCTCTCATCCTGACCGCGAAAACTAAAAAAATCTGAAAAGTACGAAAAAATCAGACCAATTTTTTTTTCACTTTTTTTTGCCATAGTTCATACATTTCACATGTCTAGATGTGAAATAAAAATAATTTGGACAATAATTGACAGATTTTGAAATTTTTCAAAAATCTGTCTTTTTTCCTGACCACAGACCTTAAATGAAAACTAAGAAAATCTGAAAAGTACGAAAAAATCAAACCTAATTTCTTTCACTTTTTTGCCATAGTTCATACATTTCACATGTCTAGATGTGAAATATAAATATAATTTGGACAATAATTGACAGATTTTGAAATTTGTAAAAAAAAAACTCTCTCATCCTGACCACGAAAATTAAAAAAATCTGAAAAGTACGAAAAAATCAGACCAATTTTTTTTCCCACTTTTTTTGCCATAGTTCATACATTTCACATGTCTAGATGTGAAATAAAAATAATTTGGACAATAATTGACAGATTTTGAAATTTTTCAAAAATCTGTCTTTTTTCCTGACCACAGACCTTAAATGAAAACTCAGAAAATCTGAAAAGTACGAAAAAATCAAACCAATTTTTTTTCACTTTTTTTGCCATAGTTCATACATTTCACATGTCTAGACATGAAATAAAAAATAATTTGAACAATATCTGACAGATTTTGAAATTTGTAAAAAAAAAATTTTCTCTCATCCTGACCGCGAAAATTAAAAAAATCTGAAAAGTACGAAAAAATCAGACCAATTTTTTTTTCACTTTTTTTTGCCATAGTTCATACATTTCACATGTCTAGATGTGAAATAAAAATAATTTGGACAATAATTGACAGATTTTGAAATTTTTCAAAAATCTGTCTTTTTTCCTGACCACAGACCTTAAATGAAAACTAAAAAAATCTGAAAAGTACGAAAAAATCAGACCAATTTTTTTTTCACTTTTTTTTGCCATAGTTCATACATTTCACATGTCTAGATGTGAAATAAAAATAATTTGTACAATAATTGACAGATTTTGAAATTTTTCAAAAATCTGTCTTTTTTCCTGACCACAGACCTTAAATGAAAACTAAAAAAATCTGAAAAGTACGAAAAAATCAGACCAATTTTTTTTTCACTTTTTTTTGCCATAGTTCATACATTTCACATGTCTAGATGTGAAATAAAAATAATTTGGACAATAATTGACAGATTTTGAAATTTTTCAAAAATCTGTCTTTTTTCCTGACCACAGACCTTAAATGAAAACTAAAAAAATCTGAAAAGTACGAAAAAATCAGACCAATTTTTTTTTCACTTTTTTTTGCCATAGTTCATACATTTCACATGTCTAGATGTGAAATAAAAATAATTTGGACAATAATTGACAGATTTTGAAATTTGTAAAAAAAAAACTTTCTCTCATCCTGACCGCGAAAACTAAAAAAATCTGAAAAGTACGAAAAAATCAGACCAATTTTTTTTTCACTTTTTTTTGCCATGGTTCATACATTTCACATGTCTAGATGTGAAATAAAAATAATTTGGACAATAATTGACAGATTTTGAAATTTTTCAAAAATCTGTCTTTTTTCCTGACCACAGACCTTAAATGAAAACTAAGAAAATCTGAAAAGTACGAAAAAATCAAACCAATTTTTTTTCACTTTTTTTGCCATAGTTACTACATTTCACATGTCTAGATGTGAAATATAAATATAATTTGGACAATAATTGACAGATTTTGAAATTTGTAAAAAAAAAACTCTCTCATCCTGACCACGAAAATTAAAAAAATCTGAAAAGTACGAAAAAATCAGACCAATTTTTTTTCCCACTTTTTTTGCCATAGTTCATACATTTCACATGTCTAGATGTGAAATAAAAATAATTTGGACAATAATTGACAGATTTTGAAATTTTTCAAAAATCTGTCTTTTTTCCTGACCACAGACCTTAAATGAAAACTCAGAAAATCTGAAAAGTACGAAAAAATCAAACCAATTTTTTTTCACTTTTTTTGCCATAGTTCATACATTTCACATGTCTAGACATGAAATAAAAAATAATTTGAACAATATCTGACAGATTTTGAAATTTGTAAAAAAAAAACCTTTCTCTCATACTGACCGCGAAAACTAAAAAAATCTGAAAAGTACGAAAAAATCAGACCAATTTTTTTTTCACTTTTTTTGCCATAGTTTATGCACTTCACATGTCTAGAAATGAAATAAAAAATAATTTGAACAATATCTGACAGATTTTGAAATTTGTAAAAAAAAAAATTTCTCTCATCCTGACCGCGAAAATTAAAAAAATCTGAAAAGTACGAAAAAATCAGACCAATTTTTTTTTCACTTTTTTTTGCCATAGTTCATACATTTCACATGTCTAGATGTGAAATAAAAATAATTTGGACAATAATTGACAGATTTTGAAATTTTTCAAAAATCTGTCTTTTTTCCTGACCACAGACCTTAAATGAAAATTAAAAAAATCTGAAAAGTACGAAAAAATCAGACCAATTTTTTTTTCACTTTTTTTTGCCATAGTTCATACATTTCACATGTCTAGATGTGAAATAAAAATAATTTGGACAATAATTGACAGATTTTGAAATTTTTCAAAAATCTGTCTTTTTTCCTGACCACAGACCTTAAATGAAAACTAAAAAAATCTGAAAAGTACGAAAAAATCAGACCAATTTTTTTTTCACTTTTTTTTGCCATAGTTCATACATTTCACATGTCTAGATGTGAAATAAAAATAATTTGGACAATAATTGACAGATTTTGAAATTTGTAAAAAAAAAACTTTCTCTCATCCTGACCGCGAAAACTAAAAAAATCTGAAAAGTACGAAAAAATCAGACCAATTTTTTTTTCACTTTTTTTTGCCATAGTTCATACATTTCACATGTCTAGATGTGAAATAAAAATAATTTGGACAATAATTGACAGATTTTGAAATTTGTAAAAAAAAAACTTTCTCTCATCCTGACCGCGAAAACTAAAAAAATCTGAAAAGTACGAAAAAATCAGACCAATTTTTTTTTCACTTTTTTTTGCCATAGTTCATACATTTCACATGTCTAGATGTGAAATAAAAATAATTTGGACAATAATTGACAGATTTTGAAATTTTTCAAAAATCTGTCTTTTTTCCTGACCACAGACCTTAAATGAAAACTAAAAAAATCTGAAAAGTACGAAAAAATCAGACCAATTTTTTTTTCACTTTTTTTTGCCATAGTTCATACATTTCACATGTCTAGATGTGAAATAAAAATAATTTGGACAATAATTGACAGATTTTGAAATTTGTAAAAAAAAAACTTTCTCTCATCCTGACCGCGAAAACTAAAAAAATCTGAAAAGTACGAAAAAATCAGACCAATTTTTTTTTCACTTTTTTTTGCCATGGTTCATACATTTCACATGTCTAGATGTGAAATAAAAATAATTTGGACAATAATTGACAGATTTTGAAATTTTTCAAAAATCTGTCTTTTTTCCTGACCACAGACCTTAAATGAAAACTAAGAAAATCTGAAAAGTACGAAAAAATCAAACCAATTTTTTTTCACTTTTTTTGCCATAGTTACTACATTTCACATGTCTAGATGTGAAATATAAATATAATTTGGACAATAATTGACAGATTTTGAAATTTGTAAAAAAAAAACTCTCTCATCCTGACCACGAAAATTAAAAAAATCTGAAAAGTACGAAAAAATCAGACCAATTTTTTTTCCCACTTTTTTTGCCATAGTTCATACATTTCACATGTCTAGATGTGAAATAAAAATAATTTGGACAATAATTGACAGAGTTTGAAATTTTTCAAAAATCTGTCTTTTTTCCTGACCACAGACCTTAAATGAAAACTCAGAAAATCTGAAAAGTACGAAAAAATCAAACCAATTTTTTTTCACTTTTTTTGCCATAGTTCATACATTTCACATGTCTAGACATGAAATAAAAAATAATTTGAACAATATCTGACAGATTTTGAAATTTGTAAAAAAAAAACCTTTCTCTCATACTGACCGCGAAAACTAAAAAAATCTGAAAAGTACGAAAAAATCAGACCAATTTTTTTTTCACTTTTTTTGCCATAGTTTATGCACTTCACATGTCTAGAAATGAAATAAAAAATAATTTGAACAATATCTGACAGATTTTGAAATTTGTAAAAAAAAAAATTTCTCTCATCCTGACCGCGAAAATTAAAAAAATCTGAAAAGTACGAAAAAATCAGACCAATTTTTTTTTCACTTTTTTTTGCCATAGTTCATACATTTCACATGTCTAGATGTGAAATAAAAATAATTTGGACAATAATTGACAGATTTTGAAATTTTTCAAAAATCTGTCTTTTTTCCTGACCACAGACCTTAAATGAAAATTAAAAAAATCTGAAAAGTACGAAAAAATCAGACCAATTTTTTTTTCACTTTTTTTTGCCATAGTTCATACATTTCACATGTCTAGATGTGAAATAAAAATAATTTGGACAATAATTGACAGATTTTGAAATTTTTCAAAAATCTGTCTTTTTTCCTGACCACAGACCTTAAATGAAAACTAAAAAAATCTGAAAAGTACGAAAAAATCAGACCAATTTTTTTTTCACTTTTTTTTGCCATAGTTCATACATTTCACATGTCTAGATGTGAAATAAAAATAATTTGGACAATAATTGACAGATTTTGAAATTTGTAAAAAAAAAACTTTCTCTCATCCTGACCGCGAAAACTAAAAAAATCTGAAAAGTACGAAAAAATCAGACCAATTTTTTTTTCACTTTTTTTTGCCATAGTTCATACATTTCACATGTCTAGATGTGAAATAAAAATAATTTGGACAATAATTGACAGATTTTGAAATTTGTAAAAAAAAAACTTTCTCTCATCCTGACCGCGAAAACTAAAAAAATCTGAAAAGTACGAAAAAATCAGACCAATTTTTTTTTCACTTTTTTTTGCCATAGTTCATACATTTCACATGTCTAGATGTGAAATAAAAATAATTTGGACAATAATTGACAGATTTTGAAATTTTTCAAAAATCTGTCTTTTTTCCTGACCACAGACCTTAAATGAAAACTAAGAAAATCTGAAAAGTACGAAAAAATCAAACCAATTTTTTTTCACTTTTTTTGCCATAGTTACTACATTTCACATGTCTAGATGTGAAATATAAATATAATTTGGACAATAATTGACAGATTTTGAAATTTGTAAAAAAAAAACTCTCTCATCCTGACCACGAAAATTAAAAAAATCTGAAAAGTACGAAAAAATCAGACCAATTTTTTTTCCCACTTTTTTTGCCATAGTTCATACATTTCACATGTCTAGATGTGAAATAAAAATAATTTGGACAATAATTGACAGATTTTGAAATTTTTCAAAAATCTGTCTTTTTTCCTGACCACAGACCTTAAATGAAAACTCAGAAAATCTGAAAAGTACGAAAAAATCAAACCAATTTTTTTTCACTTTTTTTGCCATAGTTCATACATTTCACATGTCTAGACATGAAATAAAAAATAACTTGAGCAATATCTGACAGATTTTGAAATTTGTAAAAAAAAAAACTTTCTCTCATACTGACCGCGAAAACTAAAAAAATCTGAAAAGTACGAAAAAATCAGACCAATTTTTTTTTCACTTTTTTTGCCATAGTTTATGCACTTCACATGTCTAGAAATGAAATAAAAAATAATTTGAACAATATCTGACAGATTTTGAAATTTGTAAAAAAAAAAATTTCTCTCATCCTGACCGCGAAAATTAAAAAAATCTGAAAAGTACGAAAAAATCAGACCAATTTTTTTTTCACTTTTTTTTGCCATAGTTCATACATTTCACATGTCTAGATGTGAAATAAAAATAATTTGGACAATAATTGACAGATTTTGAAATTTTTCAAAAATCTGTCTTTTTTCCTGACCACAGACCTTAAATGAAAACTAAAAAAATCTGAAAAGTACGAAAAAATCAGACCAATTTTTTTTTCACTTTTTTTTGCCATAGTTCATACATTTCACATGTCTAGATGTGAAATAAAAATAATTTGGACAATAATTGACAGATTTTGAAATTTGTAAAAAAAAAACTTTCTCTCATCCTGACCGCGAAAACTAAAAAAATCTGAAAAGTACGAAAAAATCAGACCAATTTTTTTTTCACTTTTTTTTGCCATAGTTCATACATTTCACATGTCTAGATGTGAAATAAAAATAATTTGGACAATAATTGACAGATTTTGAAATTTGTAAAAAAAAAACTTTCTCTCATCCTGACCGCGAAAACTAAAAAAATCTGAAAAGTACGAAAAAATCAGACCAATTTTTTTTTCACTTTTTTTTGCCATAGTTCATACATTTCACATGTCTAGATGTGAAATAAAAATAATTTGGACAATAATTGACAGATTTTGAAATTTTTCAAAAATCTGTCTTTTTTCCTGACCACAGACCTTAAATGAAAACTAAAAAAATCTGAAAAGTACGAAAAAATCAGACCAATTTTTTTTTCACTTTTTTTTGCCATAGTTCATACATTTCACATGTCTAGATGTGAAATAAAAATAATTTGGACAATAATTGACAGATTTTGAAATTTTTCAAAAATCTGTCTTTTTTCCTGACCACAGACCTTAAATGAAAACTAAAAAAATCTGAAAAGTACGAAAAAATCAGACCAATTTTTTTTTCACTTTTTTTTGCCATAGTTCATACATTTCACATGTCTAGATGTGAAATAAAAATAATTTGGACAATAATTGACAGATTTTGAAATTTGTAAAAAAAAAACTTTCTCTCATCCTGACCGCGAAAACTAAAAAAATCTGAAAAGTACGAAAAAATCAGACCAATTTTTTTTTCACTTTTTTTTGCCATAGTTCATACATTTCACATGTCTAGATGTGAAATAAAAATAATTTGGACAATAATTGACAGATTTTGAAATTTTTCAAAAATCTGTCTTTTTTCCTGACCACAGACCTTAAATGAAAACTAAGAAAATCTGAAAAGTATGAAAAAATCAAACCAAATTTCTTTCACTTTTTTGCCATAGTTCATACATTTCACATGTCTAGATGTGAAATATAAATATAATTTGGACAATAATTGACAGATTTTGAAATTTGTAAAAAAAAAACTCTCTCATCCTGACCACGAAAATTAAAAAAATCTGAAAAGTACGAAAAAATCAGACCAATTTTTTTTCCCACTTTTTTTGCCATAGTTCATACATTTCACATGTCTAGATGTGAAATAAAAATAATTTGGACAATAATTGACAGATTTTGAAATTTTTCAAAAATCTGTCTTTTTTCCTGACCACAGACCTTAAATGAAAACTCAGAAAATCTGAAAAGTACGAAAAAATCAAACCAATTTTTTTTCACTTTTTTTGCCATAGTTCATACATTTCACATGTCTAGACATGAAATAAAAAATAATTTGAACAATATCTGACAGATTTTGAAATTTGTAAAAAAAAATTTTTCTCTCATCCTGACCGCGAAAATTAAAAAAATCTGAAAAGTACGAAAAAATCAGACCAATTTTTTTTTCACTTTTTTTTGCCATAGTTCATACATTTCACATGTCTAGATGTGAAATAAAAATAATTTGGACAATAATTGACAGATTTTGAAATTTTTCAAAAATCTGTCTTTTTTCCTGACCACAGACCTTAAATGAAAACTAAAAAAATCTGAAAAGTACGAAAAAATCAGACCAATTTTTTTTTCACTTTTTTTTGCCATAGTTCATACATTTCACATGTCTAGATGTGAAATAAAAATAATTTGGACAATAATTGACAGATTTTGAAATTTTTCAAAAATCTGTCTTTTTTCCTGACCACAGACCTTAAATGAAAACTAAAAAAATCTGAAAAGTACGAAAAAATCAGACCAATTTTTTTTTCACTTTTTTTTGCCATAGTTCATACATTTCACATGTCTAGATGTGAAATAAAAATAATTTGGACAATAATTGACAGATTTTGAAATTTTTCAAAAATCTGTCTTTTTTCCTGACCACAGACCTTAAATGAAAACTAAAAAAATCTGAAAAGTACGAAAAAATCAGACCAATTTTTTTTTCACTTTTTTTTGCCATAGTTCATACATTTCACATGTCTAGATGTGAAATAAAAATAATTTGGACAATAATTGACAGATTTTGAAATTTGTAAAAAAAAAACTTTCTCTCATCCTGACCGCGAAAACTAAAAAAATCTGAAAAGTACGAAAAAATCAGACCAATTTTTTTTTAACTTTTTTTTGCCATAGTTCATACATTTCACATGTCTAGATGTGAAATAAAAATAATTTGGACAATAATTGACAGATTTTGAAATTTTTCAAAAATCTGTCTTTTTTCCTGACCACAGACCTTAAATGAAAACTAAAAAAATCTGAAAAGTACGAAAAAATCAGACAAATTTTTTTTTCACTTTTTTTTGCCATAGTTCATACATTTCACATGTCTAGATGTGAAATAAAAATAATTTGGACAATAATTGACAGATTTTGAAATTTTTCAAAAATCTGTCTTTTTTCCTGACCACAGACCTTAAATGAAAACTAAAAAAATCTGAAAAGTACGAAAAAATCAGACCAATTTTTTTTTCACTTTTTTTTGCCATAGTTCATACATTTCACATGTCTAGATGTGAAATAAAAATAATTTGGACAATAATTGACAGATTTTGAAATTTGTAAAAAAAAAACTTTCTCTCATCCTGACCGCGAAAACTAAAAAAATCTGAAAAGTACGAAAAAATCAGACCAATTTTTTTTTCACTTTTTTTTGCCATGGTTCATACATTTCACATGTCTAGATGTGAAATAAAAATAATTTGGACAATAATTGACAGATTTTGAAATTTTTCAAAAATCTGTCTTTTTTCCTGACCACAGACCTTAAATGAAAACTAAGAAAATCTGAAAAGTACGAAAAAATCAAACCAATTTTTTTTCACTTTTTTTGCCATAGTTACTACATTTCACATGTCTAGATGTGAAATATAAATATAATTTGGACAATAATTGACAGATTTTGAAATTTGTAAAAAAAAAACTCTCTCATCCTGACCACGAAAATTAAAAAAATCTGAAAAGTACGAAAAAATCAGACCAATTTTTTTTCCCACTTTTTTTGCCATAGTTCATACATTTCACATGTCTAGATGTGAAATAAAAATAATTTGGACAATAATTGACAGATTTTGAAATTTTTCAAAAATCTGTCTTTTTTCCTGACCACAGACCTTAAATGAAAACTCAGAAAATCTGAAAAGTACGAAAAAATCAAACCAATTTTTTTTCACTTTTTTTGCCATAGTTCATACATTTCACATGTCTAGACATGAAATAAAAAATAATTTGAACAATATCTGACAGATTTTGAAATTTGTAAAAAAAAAACCTTTCTCTCATACTGACCGCGAAAACTAAAAAAATCTGAAAAGTACGAAAAAATCAGACCAATTTTTTTTTCACTTTTTTTGCCATAGTTTATGCACTTCACATGTCTAGAAATGAAATAAAAAATAATTTGAACAATATCTGACAGATTTTGAAATTTGTAAAAAAAAAAATTTCTCTCATCCTGACCGCGAAAATTAAAAAAATCTGAAAAGTACGAAAAAATCAGACCAATTTTTTTTTCACTTTTTTTTGCCATAGTTCATACATTTCACATGTCTAGATGTGAAATAAAAATAATTTGGACAATAATTGACAGATTTTGAAATTTTTCAAAAATCTGTCTTTTTTCCTGACCACAGACCTTAAATGAAAATTAAAAAAATCTGAAAAGTACGAAAAAATCAGACCAATTTTTTTTTCACTTTTTTTTTGCCATAGTTCATACATTTCACATGTCTAGATGTGAAATAAAAATAATTTGGACAATAATTGACAGATTTTGAAATTTTTCAAAAATCTGTCTTTTTTCCTGACCACAGACCTTAAATGAAAACTAAAAAAATCTGAAAAGTACGAAAAAATCAGACCAATTTTTTTTTCACTTTTTTTTGCCATAGTTCATACATTTCACATGTCTAGATGTGAAATAAAAATAATTTGGACAATAATTGACAGATTTTGAAATTTGTAAAAAAAAAACTTTCTCTCATCCTGACCGCGAAAACTAAAAAAATCTGAAAAGTACGAAAAAATCAGACCAATTTTTTTTTCACTTTTTTTTGCCATAGTTCATACATTTCACATGTCTAGATGTGAAATAAAAATAATTTGGACAATAATTGACAGATTTTGAAATTTGTAAAAAAAAAACTTTCTCTCATCCTGACCGCGAAAACTAAAAAAATCTGAAAAGTACGAAAAAATCAGACCAATTTTTTTTTCACTTTTTTTTGCCATAGTTCATACATTTCACATGTCTAGATGTGAAATAAAAATAATTTGGACAATAATTGACAGATTTTGAAATTTGTAAAAAAAAAACTTTCTCTCATCCTGACCGCGAAAATTTAAAAAATCTGAAAAGTACGAAAAAATCAGACCAATTTTTTTTTCACTTTTTTTTGCCATAGTTCATACATTTCACATGTCTAGATGTGAAATAAAAATAATTTGGACAATAATTGACAGATTTTGAAATTTTTCAAAAATCTGTCTTTTTTCCTGACCACAGACCTTAAATGAAAACTAAGAAAATCTGAAAAGTACGAAAAAATCAAACCAATTTTTTTTCACTTTTTTTGCCATAGTTACTACATTTCACATGTCTAGATGTGAAATATAAATATAATTTGGACAATAATTGACAGATTTTGAAATTTGTAAAAAAAAAACTCTCTCATCCTGACCACGAAAATTAAAAAAATCTGAAAAGTACGAAAAAATCAGACCAATTTTTTTTCCCACTTTTTTTGCCATAGTTCATACATTTCACATGTCTAGATGTGAAATAAAAATAATTTGGACAATAATTGACAGATTTTGAAATTTTTCAAAAATCTGTCTTTTTTCCTGACCACAGACCTTAAATGAAAACTCAGAAAATCTGAAAAGTACGAAAAAATCAAACCAATTTTTTTTCACTTTTTTTGCCATAGTTCATACATTTCACATGTCTAGACATGAAATAAAAAATAACTTGAGCAATATCTGACAGATTTTGAAATTTGTAAAAAAAAAAACTTTCTCTCATACTGACCGCGAAAACTAAAAAAATCTGAAAAGTACGAAAAAATCAGACCAATTTTTTTTTCACTTTTTTTGCCATAGTTTATGCACTTCACATGTCTAGAAATGAAATAAAAAATAATTTGAACAATATCTGACAGATTTTGAAATTTGTAAAAAAAAAAATTTCTCTCATCCTGACCGCGAAAATTAAAAAAATCTGAAAAGTACGAAAAAATCAGACCAATTTTTTTTTCACTTTTTTTTGCCATAGTTCATACATTTCACATGTCTAGATGTGAAATAAAAATAATTTGGACAATAATTGACAGATTTTGAAATTTTTCAAAAATCTGTCTTTTTTCCTGACCACAGACCTTAAATGAAAACTAAGAAAATCTGAAAAGTACGAAAAAATCAAACCAATTTTTTTTCACTTTTTTTGCCATAGTTACTACATTTCACATGTCTAGATGTGAAATATAAATATAATTTGGACAATAATTGACAGATTTTGAAATTTGTAAAAAAAAAACTTTCTCTCATCCTGACCGCGAAAACTAAAAAAATCTGAAAAGTACGAAAAAATCAGACCAATTTTTTTTTCACTTTTTTTTGCCATAGTTCATACATTTCACATGTCTAGATGTGAAATAAAAATAATTTGGACAATAATTGACAGATTTTGAAATTGTTCAAAAATCTGTCTTTTTTCCTGACCACAGACCTTAAATGAAAACTAAAAAAATCTGAAAAGTACGAAAAAATCAGACCAATTTTTTTTTCACTTTTTTTTGCCATAGTTCATACATTTCACATGTCTAGATGTGAAATAAAAATAATTTGGACAATAATTGACAGATTTTGAAATTTTTCAAAAATCTGTCTTTTTTCCTGACCACAGACCTTAAATGAAAACTAAGAAAATCTGAAAAGTACAAAAAAATCAAACCAATTTTTTTTCACTTTTTTTGCCATAGTTACTACATTTCACATGTCTAGATGTGAAATATAAATATAATTTGGACAATAATTGACAGATTTTGAAATTTGTAAAAAAAAAACTCTCTCATCCTGACCACGAAAATTAAAAAAATCTGAAAAGTACGAAAAAATCAGACCAATTTTTTTTCCCACTTTTTTTGCCATAGTTCATACATTTCACATGTCTAGATGTGAAATAAAAATAATTTGGACAATAATTGACAGATTTTGAAATTTTTCAAAAATCTGTCTTTTTTCCTGACCACAGACCTTAAATGAAAACTCAGAAAATCTGAAAAGTACGAAAAAATCAAACCAATTTTTTTTCACTTTTTTTGCCATAGTTCATACATTTCACATGTCTAGACATGAAATAAAAAATAATTTGAACAATATCTGACAGATTTTGAAATTTGTAAAAAAAAAATTTTCTCTCATCCTGACCGCGAAAATTAAAAAAATCTAAAAAGTACGAAAAAATCAGACCAATTTTTTTTTCACTTTTTTTTGCCATAGTTCATACATTTCACATGTCTAGATGTGAAATAAAAATAATTTGGACAATAATTGACAGATTTTGAAATTTTTCAAAAATCTGTCTTTTTTCCTGACCACAGACCTTAAATGAGAACTAAAAAAATCTGAAAAGTACGAAAAAATCAGACCAATTTTTTTTTCACTTTTTTTTGCCATAGTTCATACATTTCACATGTCTAGATGTGAAATAAAAATAATTTGGACAATAATTGACAGATTTTGAAATTTTTCAAAAATCTGTCTTTTTTCCTGACCACAGACCTTAAATGAAAACTAAAAAAATCTGAAAAGTACGAAAAAATCAGACCAATTTTTTTTTCACTTTTTTTTGCCATAGTTCATACATTTCACATGTCTAGATGTGAAATAAAAATAATTTGGACAATAATTGACAGATTTTGAAATTTGTAAAAAAAAAACTTTCTCTCATCCTGACCGCGAAAACTAAAAAAATCTGAAAAGTACGAAAAAATCAGACCAATTTTTTTTTCACTTTTTTTTGCCATAGTTCATACATTTCACATGTCTAGATGTGAAATAAAAATAATTTGGACAATAATTGACAGATTTTGAAATTTGTAAAAAAAAAACTTTCTCTCATCCTGACCGCGAAAACTAAAAAAATCTGAAAAGTACGAAAAAATCAGACCAATTTTTTTTTCACTTTTTTTTGCCATAGTTCATACATTTCACATGTCTAGATGTGAAATAAAAATAATTTGGACAATAATTGACAGATTTTGAAATTTTTCAAAAATCTGTCTTTTTTCCTGACCACAGACCTTAAATGAAAACTAAAAAAATCTGAAAAGTACGAAAAAATCAGACCAATTTTTTTTTCACTTTTTTTTGCCATAGTTCATACATTTCACATGTCTAGATGTGAAATAAAAATAATTTGGACAATAATTGACAGATTTTGAAATTTTTCAAAAATCTGTCTTTTTTCCTGACCACAGACCTTAAATGAAAACTAAGAAAATCTGAAAAGTACGAAAAAATCAAACCAATTTTTTTTCACTTTTTTTGCCATAGTTACTACATTTCACATGTCTAGATGTGAAATATAAATATAATTTGGACAATAATTGACAGATTTTGAAATTTGTAAAAAAAAAACTCTCTCATCCTGACCACGAAAATTAAAAAAATCTGAAAAGTACGAAAAAATCAGACCAATTTTTTTTCCCACTTTTTTTGCCATAGTTCATACATTTCACATGTCTAGATGTGAAATAAAAATAATTTGGACAATAATTGACAGATTTTGAAATTTTTCAAAAATCTGTCTTTTTTCCTGACCACAGACCTTAAATGAAAACTCAGAAAATCTGAAAAGTACGAAAAAATCAAACCAATTTTTTTTCACTTTTTTTGCCATAGTTCATACATTTCACATGTCTAGACATGAAATAAAAAATAACTTGAGCAATATCTGACAGATTTTGAAATTTGTAAAAAAAAAAACTTTCTCTCATACTGACCGCGAAAACTAAAAAAATCTGAAAAGTACGAAAAAATCAGACCAATTTTTTTTTCACTTTTTTTGCCATAGTTTATGCACTTCACATGTCTAGAAATGAAATAAAAAATAATTTGAACAATATCTGACAGATTTTGAAATTTGTAAAAAAAAAAATTTCTCTCATCCTGACCGCGAAAATTAAAAAAATCTGAAAAGTACGAAAAAATCAGACCAATTTTTTTTTCACTTTTTTTTGCCATAGTTCATACATTTCACATGTCTAGATGTGAAATAAAAATAATTTGGACAATAATTGACAGATTTTGAAATTTTTCAAAAATCTGTCTTTTTTCCTGACCACAGACCTTAAATGAAAACTAAGAAAATCTGAAAAGTACGAAAAAATCAAACCAATTTTTTTTCACTTTTTTTGCCATAGTTACTACATTTCACATGTCTAGATGTGAAATATAAATATAATTTGGACAATAATTGACAGATTTTGAAATTTGTAAAAAAAAAACTTTCTCTCATCCTGACCGCGAAAACTAAAAAAATCTGAAAAGTACGAAAAAATCAGACCAATTTTTTTTTCACTTTTTTTTGCCATAGTTCATACATTTCACATGTCTAGATGTGAAATAAAAATAATTTGGACAATAATTGACAGATTTTAAAATTGTTCAAAAATCTGTCTTTTTTCCTGACCACAGACCTTAAATGAAAACTAAAAAAATCTGAAAAGTACGAAAAAATCAGACCAATTTTTTTTTCACTTTTTTTTGCCATAGTTCATACATTTCACATGTCTAGATGTGAAATAAAAATAATTTGGACAATAATTGACAGATTTTGAAATTTTTCAAAAATCTGTCTTTTTTCCTGACCACAGACCTTAAATGAAAACTAAGAAAATCTGAAAAGTACGAAAAAATCAAACCAATTTTTTTTCACTTTTTTTGCCATAGTTACTACATTTCACATGTCTAGATGTGAAATATAAATATAATTTGGACAATAATTGACAGATTTTGAAATTTGTAAAAAAAAAACTCTCTCATCCTGACCACGAAAATTAAAAAAATCTGAAAAGTACGAAAAAATCAGACCAATTTTTTTTCCCACTTTTTTTGCCATAGTTCATACATTTCACATGTCTAGATGTGAAATAAAAATAATTTGGACAATAATTGACAGATTTTGAAATTTTTCAAAAATCTGTCTTTTTTCCTGACCACAGACCTTAAATGAAAACTCAGAAAATCTGAAAAGTACGAAAAAATCAAACCAATTTTTTTTCACTTTTTTTGCCATAGTTCATACATTTCACATGTCTAGACATGAAATAAAAAATAATTTGAACAATATCTGACAGATTTTGAAATTTGTAAAAAAAAATTTTTCTCTCATCCTGACCGCGAAAATTAAAAAAATCTAAAAAGTACGAAAAAATCAGACCAATTTTTTTTTCACTTTTTTTTGCCATAGTTCATACATTTCACATGTCTAGATGTGAAATAAAAATAATTTGGACAATAATTGACAGATTTTGAAATTTTTCAAAAATCTGTCTTTTTTCCTGACCACAGACCTTAAATGAAAACTAAAAAAATCTGAAAAGTACGAAAAAATCAGACCAATTTTTTTTTCACTTTTTTTTGCCATAGTTCATACATTTCACATGTCTAGATGTGAAATAAAAATAATTTGGACAATAATTGACAGATTTTGAAATTTTTCAAAAATCTGTCTTTTTTCCTGACCACAGACCTTAAATGAAAACTAAAAAAATCTGAAAAGTACGAAAAAATCAGACCAATTTTTTTTTCACTTTTTTTTGCCATAGTTCATACATTTCACATGTCTAGATGTGAAATAAAAATAATTTGGACAATAATTGACAGATTTTGAAATTTGTAAAAAAAAAACTTTCTCTCATCCTGACCGCGAAAACTAAAAAAATCTGAAAAGTACGAAAAAATCAGACCAATTTTTTTTTCACTTTTTTTTGCCATAGTTCATACATTTCACATGTCTAGATGTGAAATAAAAATAATTTGGACAATAATTGACAGATTTTGAAATTTGTAAAAAAAAAACTTTCTCTCATCCTGACCGCGAAAACTAAAAAAATCTGAAAAGTACGAAAAAATCAGACCAATTTTTTTTTCACTTTTTTTTGCCATAGTTCATACATTTCACATGTCTAGATGTGAAATAAAAATAATTTGGACAATAATTGACAGATTTTGAAATTTTTCAAAAATCTGTCTTTTTTCCTGACCACAGACCTTAAATGAAAACTAAAAAAATCTGAAAAGTACGAAAAAATCAGACCAATTTTTTTTTCACTTTTTTTTGCCATAGTTCATACATTTCACATGTCTAGATGTGAAATAAAAATAATTTGGACAATAATTGACAGATTTTGAAATTTTTCAAAAATCTGTCTTTTTTCCTGACCACAGACCTTAAATGAAAACTAAAAAAATCTGAAAAGTACGAAAAAATCAGACCAATTTTTTTTTCACTTTTTTTTGCCATAGTTCATACATTTCACATGTCTAGATGTGAAATAAAAATAATTTGGACAATAATTGACAGATTTTGAAATTTGTAAAAAAAAAACTTTCTCTCATCCTGACCGCGAAAATTAAAAAAATCTGAAAAGTACGAAAAAATCAGACCAATTTTTTTTTCACTTTTTTTTGCCATAGTTCATACATTTCACATGTCTAGATGTGAAATAAAAATAATTTGGACAATAATTGACAGATTTTGAAATTTTTCAAAAATCTGTCTTTTTTCCTGACCACAGACCTTAAATGAAAACTAAAAAAATCTGAAAAGTACGAAAAAATCAGACCAATTTTTTTTTCACTTTTTTTTGCCATAGTTCATACATTTCACATGTCTAGATGTGAAATAAAAAAAATTTGGACAATAATTGACAGATTTTGAAATTTGTAAAAAAAAAACTTTCTCTCATCCTGACCGCGAAAACTAAAAAAATCTGAAAAGTACGAAAAAATCAGACCAATTTTTTTTTAACTTTTTTTTGCCATAGTTCATACATTTCACATGTCTAGATGTGAAATAAAAATAATTTGGACAATAATTGACAGATTTTGAAATTTTTCAAAAATCTGTCTTTTTTCCTGACCACAGACCTTAAATGAAAACTAAAAAAATCTGAAAAGTACGAAAAAATCAGACCAATTTTTTTTTCACTTTTTTTTGCCATAGTTCATACATTTCACATGTCTAGATGTGAAATAAAAATAATTTGGACAATAATTGACAGATTTTGAAATTTTTCAAAAATCTGTCTTTTTTCCTGACCACAGACCTTAAATGAAAACTAAAAAAATCTGAAAAGTACGAAAAAATCAGACCAATTTTTTTTTCACTTTTTTTTGCCATAGTTCATACATTTCACATGTCTAGATGTGAAATAAAAATAATTTGGACAATAATTGACAGATTTTGAAATTTGTAAAAAAAAAACTTTCTCTCATCCTGACCGCGAAAACTAAAAAAATCTGAAAAGTACGAAAAAATCAGACCAATTTTTTTTTTCACTTTTTTTTGCCATAGTTCATACATTTCACATGTCTAGATGTGAAATAAAAATAATTTGGACAATAATTGACAGATTTTGAAATTTGTAAAAAAAAAACTTTCTCTCATCCTGACCGCGAAAATTAAAAAAATCTGAAAAGTACGAAAAAATCAGACCAATTTTTTTTTCACTTTTTTTTGCCATAGTTCATACATTTCACATGTCTAGATGTGAAATAAAAATAATTTGGACAATAATTGACAGATTTTGAAATTTTTCAAAAATCTGTCTTTTTTCCTGACCACAGACCTTAAATGAAAACTAAAAAAATCTGAAAAGTACGAAAAAATCAGACCAATTTTTTTTTCACTTTTTTTTGCCATAGTTCATACATTTCACATGTCTAGATGTGAAATAAAAATAATTTGGACAATAATTGACAGATTTTGAAATTTTTCAAAAATCTGTCTTTTTTCCTGACCACAGACCTTAAATGAAAACTAAAAAAATCTGAAAAGTACGAAAAAATCAGACCAATTTTTTTTTCACTTTTTTTTGCCATAGTTCATACATTTCACATGTCTAGATGTGAAATAAAAATAATTTGGACAATAATTGACAGATTTTGAAATTTTTCAAAAATCTGTCTTTTTTCCTGACCACAGACCTTAAATGAAAACTAAAAAAATCTGAAAAGTACGAAAAAATCAGACCAATTTTTTTTTCACTTTTTTTTGCCATAGTTCATACATTTCACATGTCTAGATGTGAAATAAAAATAATTTGGACAATAATTGACAGATTTTGAAATTTGTAAAAAAAAAACTTTCTCTCATCCTGACCGCGAAAACTAAAAAAATCTGAAAAGTACGAAAAAATCAGACCAATTTTTTTTTCACTTTTTTTTGCCATAGTTCATACATTTCACATGTCTAGATGTGAAATAAAAATAATTTGGACAATAATTGACAGATTTTGAAATTTGTAAAAAAAAAACTTTCTCTCATCCTGACCGCGAAAACTAAAAAAATCTGAAAAGTACGAAAAAATCAGACCAATTTTTTTTTCACTTTTTTTTGCCATAGTTCATACATTTCACATGTCTAGATGTGAAATAAAAATAATTTGGACAATAATTGACAGATTTTGAAATTTTTCAAAAATCTGTCTTTTTTCCTGACCACAGACCTTAAATGAAAACTAAAAAAATCTGAAAAGTACGAAAAAATCAGACCAATTTTTTTTTCACTTTTTTTTGCCATAGTTCATACATTTCACATGTCTAGATGTGAAATAAAAATAATTTGGACAATAATTGACAGATTTTGAAATTTTTCAAAAATCTGTCTTTTTTCCTGACCACAGACCTTAAATGAAAACTAAAAAAATCTGAAAAGTACGAAAAAATCAGACCAATTTTTTTTTCACTTTTTTTTGCCATAGTTCATACATTTCACATGTCTAGATGTGAAATAAAAATAATTTGGACAATAATTGACAGATTTTGAAATTTGTAAAAAAAAAACTTTCTCTCATCCTGACCGCGAAAATTAAAAAAATCTGAAAAGTACGAAAAAATCAGACCAATTTTTTTTTCACTTTTTTTTGCCATAGTTCATACATTTCACATGTCTAGATGTGAAATAAAAATAATTTGGACAATAATTGACAGATTTTGAAATTTTTCAAAAATCTGTCTTTTTTCCTGACCACAGACCTTAAATGAAAACTAAAAAAATCTGAAAAGTACGAAAAAATCAGACCAATTTTTTTTTCACTTTTTTTTGCCATAGTTCATACATTTCACATGTCTAGATGTGAAATAAAAATAATTTGGACAATAATTGACAGATTTTGAAATTTGTAAAAAAAAAACTTTCTCTCATCCTGACCGCGAAAACTAAAAAAATCTGAAAAGTACGAAAAAATCAGACCAATTTTTTTTTAACTTTTTTTTGCCATAGTTCATACATTTCACATGTCTAGATGTGAAATAAAAATAATTTGGACAATAATTGACAGATTTTGAAATTTTTCAAAAATCTGTCTTTTTTCCTGACCACAGACCTTAAATGAAAACTAAAAAAATCTGAAAAGTACGAAAAAATCAGACCAATTTTTTTTTCACTTTTTTTTGCCATAGTTCATACATTTCACATGTCTAGATGTGAAATAAAAATAATTTGGACAATAATTGACAGATTTTGAAATTTTTCAAAAATCTGTCTTTTTTCCTGACCACAGACCTTAAATGAAAACTAAAAAAATCTGAAAAGTACGAAAAAATCAGACCAATTTTTTTTTCACTTTTTTTTGCCATAGTTCATACATTTCACATGTCTAGATGTGAAATAAAAATAATTTGGACAATAATTGACAGATTTTGAAATTTGTAAAAAAAAAACTTTCTCTCATCCTGACCGCGAAAACTAAAAAAATCTGAAAAGTACGAAAAAATCAGACCAATTTTTTTTTCACTTTTTTTTGCCATAGTTCATACATTTCACATGTCTAGATGTGAAATAAAAATAATTTGGACAATAATTGACAGATTTTGAAATTTTTCAAAAATCTGTCTTTTTTCCTGACCACAGACCTTAAATGAAAACTAAGAAAATCTGAAAAGTACGAAAAAATCAAACCAAATTTCTTTCACTTTTTTGCCATAGTTCATACATTTCACATGTCTAGACATGAAATAAAAAATAATTTGAACAATATCTGACAGATTTTGAAATTTGTAAAAAAAAAAATTTCTCTCATCCTGACCGCGAAAATTAAAAAAATCTGAAAAGTACGAAAAAATCAGACCAATTTTTTTTTCACTTTTTTTTGCCATAGTTCATACATTTCACATGTCTAGATGTGAAATAAAAATAATTTGGACAATAATTGACAGATTTTGAAATTTTTCAAAAATCTGTCTTTTTTCCTGACCACAGACCTTAAATGAAAACTAAAAAAATCTGAAAAGTACGAAAAAATCAGACCAATTTTTTTTTCACTTTTTTTTGCCATAGTTCATACATTTCACATGTCTAGATGTGAAATAAAAATAATTTGGACAATAATTGACAGATTTTGAAATTTTTCAAAAATCTGTCTTTTTTCCTGACCACAGACCTTAAATGAAAACTAAAAAAATCTGAAAAGTACGAAAAAATCAGACCAATTTTTTTTTCACTTTTTTTTGCCATAGTTCATACATTTCACATGTCTAGATGTGAAATAAAAATAATTTGGACAATAATTGACAGATTTTGAAATTTTTCAAAAATCTGTCTTTTTTCCTGACCACAGACCTTAAATGAAAACTAAAAAAATCTGAAAAGTACGAAAAAATCAGACCAATTTTTTTTTCACTTTTTTTTGCCATAGTTCATACATTTCACATGTCTAGATGTGAAATAAAAATAATTTGGACAATAATTGACAGATTTTGAAATTTGTAAAAAAAAAACTTTCTCTCATCCTGACCGCGAAAACTAAAAAAATCTGAAAAGTACGAAAAAATCAGACCAATTTTTTTTTAACTTTTTTTTGCCATAGTTCATACATTTCACATGTCTAGATGTGAAATAAAAATAATTTGGACAATAATTGACAGATTTTGAAATTTTTCAAAAATCTGTCTTTTTTCCTGACCACAGACCTTAAATGAAAACTAAAAAAATCTGAAAAGTACGAAAAAATCAGACCAATTTTTTTTTCACTTTTTTTGCCATAGTTCATACATTTCACATGTCTAGATGTGAAATAAAAATAATTTGGACAATAATTGACAGATTTTGAAATTTTTCAAAAATCTGTCTTTTTTCCTGACCACAGACCTTAAATGAAAACTAAAAAAATCTGAAAAGTACGAAAAAATCAGACCAATTTTTTTTTCACTTTTTTTTGCCATAGTTCATACATTTCACATGTCTAGATGTGAAATAAAAATAATTTGGACAATAATTGACAGATTTTGAAATTTGTAAAAAAAAAACTTTCTCTCATCCTGACCGCGAAAACTAAAAAAATCTGAAAAGTACGAAAAAATCAGACCAATTTTTTTTTCACTTTTTTTTGCCATAGTTCATACATTTCACATGTCTAGATGTGAAATAAAAATAATTTGGACAATAATTGACAGATTTTGAAATTTTTCAAAAATCTGTCTTTTTTCCTGACCACAGACCTTAAATGAAAACTAAGAAAATGTGAAAAGTACGAAAAAATCAAACCAAATTTCTTTCACTTTTTTGCCATAGTTCATACATTTCACATGTCTAGATGTGAAATATAAATATAATTTGGACAATAATTGACAGATTTTGAAATTTGTAAAAAAAAAACTCTCTCATCCTGACCACGAAAATTAAAAAAATCTGAAAAGTACGAAAAAATCAGACCAATTTTTTTTCCCACTTTTTTTGCCATAGTTCATACATTTCACATGTCTAGATGTGAAATAAAAATAATTTGGACAATAATTGACAGATTTTGAAATTTTTCAAAAATCTGTCTTTTTTCCTGACCACAGACCTTAAATGAAAACTCAGAAAATCTGAAAAGTACGAAAAAATCAAACCAATTTTTTTTCACTTTTTTTGCCATAGTTCATACATTTCACATGTCTAGACATGAAATAAAAAATAATTTGAACAATATCTGACAGATTTTGAAATTTGTAAAAAAAAAATTTTCTCTCATCCTGACCGCGAAAATTAAAAAAATCTGAAAAGTACGAAAAAATCAGACCAATTTTTTTTTCACTTTTTTTTGCCATAGTTCATACATTTCACATGTCTAGATGTGAAATAAAAATAATTTGGACAATAATTGACAGATTTTGAAATTTTTCAAAAATCTGTCTTTTTTCCTGACCACAGACCTTAAATGAAAACTAAAAAAATCTGAAAAGTACGAAAAAATCAGACCAATTTTTTTTTCACTTTTTTTTGCCATAGTTCATACATTTCACATGTCTAGATGTGAAATAAAAATAATTTGGACAATAATTGACAGATTTTGAAATTTTTCAAAAATCTGTCTTTTTTCCTGACCACAGACCTTAAATGAAAACTAAAAAAATCTGAAAAGTACGAAAAAATCAGACCAATTTTTTTTTCACTTTTTTTTGCCATAGTTCATACATTTCACATGTCTAGATGTGAAATAAAAATAATTTGGACAATAATTGACAGATTTTGAAATTTTTCAAAAATCTGTCTTTTTTCCTGACCACAGACCTTAAATGAAAACTAAAAAAATCTGAAAAGTACGAAAAAATCAGACCAATTTTTTTTTCACTTTTTTTTGCCATAGTTCATACATTTCACATGTCTAGATGTGAAATAAAAATAATTTGGACAATAATTGACAGATTTTGAAATTTGTAAAAAAAAAACTTTCTCTCATCCTGACCGCGAAAACTAAAAAAATCTGAAAAGTACGAAAAAATCAGACCAATTTTTTTTTAACTTTTTTTTGCCATAGTTCATACATTTCACATGTCTAGATGTGAAATAAAAATAATTTGGACAATAATTGACAGATTTTGAAATTTTTCAAAAATCTGTCTTTTTTCCTGACCACAGACCTTAAATGAAAACTAAAAAAATCTGAAAAGTACGAAAAAATCAGACCAATTTTTTTTTCACTTTTTTTTGCCATAGTTCATACATTTCACATGTCTAGATGTGAAATAAAAATAATTTGGACAATAATTGACAGATTTTGAAATTTTTCAAAAATCTGTCTTTTTTCCTGACCACAGACCTTAAATGAAAACTAAAAAAATCTGAAAAGTACGAAAAAATCAGACCAATTTTTTTTTCACTTTTTTTTGCCATAGTTCATACATTTCACATGTCTAGATGTGAAATAAAAATAATTTGGACAATAATTGACAGATTTTGAAATTTTTCAAAAATCTGTCTTTTTTCCTGACCACAGACCTTAAATGAAAACTAAAAAAATCTGAAAAGTACGAAAAAATCAGACCAATTTTTTTTTCACTTTTTTTTGCCATAGTTCATACATTTCACATGTCTAGATGTGAAATAAAAATAATTTGGACAATAATTGACAGATTTTGAAATTTTTCAAAAATCTGTCTTTTTTCCTGACCACAGACCTTAAATGAAAACTAAAAAAATCTGAAAAGTACGAAAAAATCAGACCAATTTTTTTTTCACTTTTTTTTGCCATAGTTCATACATTTCACATGTCTAGATGTGAAATAAAAATAATTTGGACAATAATTGACAGATTTTGAAATTTGTAAAAAAAAAACTTTCTCTCATCCTGACCGCGAAAACTAAAAAAATCTGAAAAGTACGAAAAAATCAGACCAATTTTTTTTTCACTTTTTTTTGCCATAGTTCATACATTTCACATGTCTAGATGTGAAATAAAAATAATTTGGACAATAATTGACAGATTTTGAAATTTTTCAAAAATCTGTCTTTTTTCCTGACCACAGACCTTAAATGAAAACTAAAAAAATCTGAAAAGTACGAAAAAATCAGACCAATTTTTTTTTCACTTTTTTTTGCCATAGTTCATACATTTCACATGTCTAGATGTGAAATAAAAATAATTTGGACAATAATTGACAGATTTTGAAATTTGTAAAAAAAAAACTTTCTCTCATCCTGACCGCGAAAATTAAAAAAATCTGAAAAGTACGAAAAAATCAGACCAATTTTTTTTTCACTTTTTTTTGCCATAGTTCATACATTTCACATGTCTAGATGTGAAATAAAAATAATTTGGACAATAATTGACAGATTTTGAAATTTTTCAAAAATCTGTCTTTTTTCCTGACCACAGACCTTAAATGAAAACTAAGAAAATCTGAAAAGTACGAAAACATCAAACCAATTTTTTTTCACTTTTTTTTGCCATAGTTACTACATTTCACATGTCTAGATGTGAAATATAAATATAATTTGGACAATAATTGACAGATTTTGAAATTTGTAAAAAAAAAACTCTCTCATCCTGACCACGAAAATTAAAAAAATCTGAAAAGTACGAAAAAATCAGACCAATTTTTTTTCCCACTTTTTTTGCCATAGTTCATACATTTCACATGTCTAGATGTGAAATAAAAATAATTTGGACAATAATTGACAGATTTTGAAATTTTTCAAAAATCTGTCTTTTTTCCTGACCACAGACCTTAAATGAAAACTAAAAAAATCTGAAAAGTACGAAAAAATCAGACCAATTTTTTTTTCACTTTTTTTTGCCATAGTTCATACATTTCACATGTCTAGATGTGAAATAAAAATAATTTGGACAATAATTGACAGATTTTGAAATTTTTCAAAAATCTGTCTTTTTTCCTGACCACAGACCTTAAATGAAAACTAAAAAAATCTGAAAAGTACGAAAAAATCAGACCAATTTTTTTTTCACTTTTTTTTGCCATAGTTCATACATTTCACATGTCTAGATGTGAAATAAAAATAATTTGGACAATAATTGACAGATTTTGAAATTTGTAAAAAAAAAACTTTCTCTCATCCTGACCGCGAAAATTAAAAAAATCTGAAAAGTACGAAAAAATCAGACCAATTTTTTTTTCACTTTTTTTTGCCATAGTTCATACATTTCACATGTCTAGATGTGAAATAAAAATAATTTGGACAATAATTGACAGATTTTGAAATTTGTAAAAAAAAAACTTTCTCTCATCCTGACCGCGAAAACTAAAAAAATCTGAAAAGTACGAAAAAATCAGACCAATTTTTTTTTCACTTTTTTTTGCCATAGTTCATACATTTCACATGTCTAGATGTGAAATAAAAATAATTTGGACAATAATTGACAGATTTTGAAATTTTTCAAAAATCTGTCTTTTTTCCTGACCACAGACCTTAAATGAAAACTAAAAAAATCTGAAAAGTACGAAAAAATCAGACCAATTTTTTTTTCACTTTTTTTTGCCATAGTTCATACATTTCACATGTCTAGATGTGAAATAAAAATAATTTGGACAATAATTGACAGATTTTGAAATTTTTCAAAAATCTGTCTTTTTTCCTGACCACAGACCTTAAATGAAAACTAAAAAAATCTGAAAAGTACGAAAAAATCAGACCAATTTTTTTTTCACTTTTTTTTGCCATAGTTCATACATTTCACATGTCTAGATGTGAAATAAAAATAATTTGGACAATAATTGACAGATTTTGAAATTTGTAAAAAAAAAACTTTCTCTCATCCTGACCGCGAAAATTAAAAAAATCTGAAAAGTACGAAAAAATCAGACCAATTTTTTTTTCACTTTTTTTTGCCATAGTTCATACATTTCACATGTCTAGATGTGAAATAAAAATAATTTGGACAATAATTGACAGATTTTGAAATTTTTCAAAAATCTGTCTTTTTTCCTGACCACAGACCTTAAATGAAAACTAAAAAAATCTGAAAAGTACGAAAAAATCAGACCAATTTTTTTTTCACTTTTTTTTGCCATAGTTCATACATTTCACATGTCTAGATGTGAAATAAAAATAATTTGGACAATAATTGACAGATTTTGAAATTTTTCAAAAATCTGTCTTTTTTCCTGACCACAGACCTTAAATGAAAACTAAAAAAATCTGAAAAAGTACGAAAAAATCAGACCAATTTTTTTTTCACTTTTTTTTGCCATAGTTCATACATTTCACATGTCTAGATGTGAAATAAAAATAATTTGGACAATAATTGACAGATTTTGAAATTTGTAAAAAAAAAACTTTCTCTCATCCTGACCGCGAAAATTAAAAAAATCTGAAAAGTACGAAAAAATCAGACCAATTTTTTTTTTCACTTTTTTTTGCCATAGTTCATACATTTCACATGTCTAGATGTGAAATAAAAATAATTTGGACAATAATTGACAGATTTTGAAATTTTTCAAAAATCTGTCTTTTTTCCTGACCACAGACCTTAAATGAAAACTAAAAAAATCTGAAAAGTACGAAAAAATCAGACCAATTTTTTTTTCACTTTTTTTTGCCATAGTTCATACATTTCACATGTCTAGATGTGAAATAAAAATAATTTGGACAATAATTGACAGATTTTGAAATTTGTAAAAAAAAAACTTTCTCTCATCCTGACCGCGAAAATTAAAAAAATCTGAAAAGTACGAAAAAATCAGACCAATTTTTTTTTCACTTTTTTTTGCCATAGTTCATACATTTCACATGTCTAGATGTGAAATAAAAATAATTTGGACAATAATTGACAGATTTTGAAATTTGTAAAAAATCTGTCTTTTTTCCTGACCACAGACCTTAAATGAAAACTAAGAAAATCTGAAAAGTACGAAAAAATCAAACCAATTTTTTTTCACTTTTTTTTGCCATAGTTACTACATTTCACATGTCTAGATGTGAAATATAAATATAATTTGGACAATAATTGACAGATTTTGAAATTTGTAAAAAAAAAACTCTCTCATCCTGACCACGAAAATTAAAAAAATCTGAAAAGTACGAAAAAATCAGACCAATTTTTTTTCCCACTTTTTTTGCCATAGTTCATACATTTCACATGTCTAGATGTGAAATAAAAATAATTTGGACAATAATTGACAGATTTTGAAATTTTTCAAAAATCTGTCTTTTTTCCTGACCACAGACCTTAAATGAAAACTAAAAAAATCTGAAAAGTACGAAAAAATCAGACCAATTTTTTTTTCACTTTTTTTTGCCATAGTTCATACATTTCACATGTCTAGATGTGAAATAAAAATAATTTGGACAATAATTGACAGATTTTGAAATTTGTAAAAAAAAAACTTTCTCTCATCCTGACCGCGAAAACTAAAAAAATCTGAAAAGTACGAAAAAATCAGACCAATTTTTTTTTCACTTTTTTTTTGCCATAGTTCATACATTTCACATGTCTAGATGTGAAATAAAAATAATTTGGACAATAATTGACAGATTTTGAAATTTTTCAAAAATCTGTCTTTTTTCCTGACCACAGACCTTAAATGAAAACTAAAAAAATCTGAAAAGTACGAAAAAATCAGACCAATTTTTTTTTCACTTTTTTTTGCCATAGTTCATACATTTCACATGTCTAGATGTGAAATAAAAATAATTTGGACAATAATTGACAGATTTTGAAATTTTTCAAAAATCTGTCTTTTTTCCTGACCACAGACCTTAAATGAAAACTAAAAAAATCTGAAAAGTACGAAAAAATCAGACCAATTTTTTTTTTCACTTTTTTTGCCATAGTTCATACATTTCACATGTCTAGATGTGAAATAAAAATAATTTGGACAATAATTGACAGATTTTGAAATTTGTAAAAAAAAAACTTTCTCTCATCCTGACCGCGAAAATTAAAAAAATCTGAAAAGTACGAAAAAATCAGACCAATTTTTTTTTCACTTTTTTTTGCCATAGTTCATACATTTCACATGTCTAGATGTGAAATAAAAATAATTTGGACAATAATTGACAGATTTTGAAATTTTTCAAAAATCTGTCTTTTTTCCTGACCACAGACCTTAAATGAAAACTAAGAAAATCTGAAAAGTACGAAAAAATCAAACCAAATTTCTTTCACTTTTTTTGCCATAGTTCATACATTTCACATGTCTAGACATGAAATAAAAAATAATTTGAACAATATCTGACAGATTTTGAAATTTGTAAAAAAAAAAATTTCTCTCATCCTGACCGCGAAAATTAAAAAAATCTGAAAAGTACGAAAAAATCAGACCAATTTTTTTTTTCACTTTTTTTGCCATAGTTTATGCACTTCACATATCTAGAAATGAAATAAAAAATAATTTGAACAATATCTGACAGATTTTGAAATTTGTAAAAAAAAAAATTTCTCTCATCCTGACCGCGAAAATTAAAAAAATCTGAAAAGTACGAAAAAATCAGACCAATTTTTTTTTCACTTTTTTTTGCCATAGTTCATACATTTCACATGTCTAGATGTGAAATAAAAATAATTTGGACAATAATTGACAGATTTTGAAATTTTTCAAAAATCTGTCTTTTTTCCTGACCACAGACCTTAAATGAAAACTAAAAAAATCTGAAAAGTACGAAAAAATCAGACCAATTTTTTTTTCACTTTTTTTTGCCATAGTTCATACATTTCACATGTCTAGATGTGAAATAAAAATAATTTGGACAATAATTGACAGATTTTGAAATTTTTCAAAAATCTGTCTTTTTTCCTGACCACAGACCTTAAATGAAAACTAAGAAAATCTGAAAAGTACGAAAAAATCAAACCAAATTTCTTTCACTTTTTTTGCCATAGTTCATACATTTCACATGTCTAGATGTGAAATATAAATATAATTTGGACAATAATTGACAGATTTTGAAATTTGTAAAAAAAAAACTTTCTCTCATCCTGACCGCGAAAACTAAAAAAATCTGAAAAGTACGAAAAAATCAGACCAATTTTTTTTTCACTTTTTTTTGCCATAGTTCATACATTTCACATGTCTAGATGTGAAATAAAAATAATTTGGACAATAATTGACAGATTTTGAAATTTGTAAAAAAAAAACTTTCTCTCATCCTGACCGCGAAAACTAAAAAAATCTGAAAAGTACGAAAAAATCAGACCAATTTTTTTTTCACTTTTTTTTGCCATAGTTCATACATTTCACATGTCTAGATGTGAAATAAAAATAATTTGGACAATAATTGACAGATTTTGAAATTTTTCAAAAATCTGTCTTTTTTCCTGACCAAAGACCTTAAATGAAAACTAAGAAAATCTGAAAAGTACGAAAAAATCAAACCAAATTTCTTTCACTTTTTTGCCATAGTTCATACATTTCACATGTCTAGATGTGAAATATAAATATAATTTGGACAATAATTGACAGATTTTGAAATTTGTAAAAAAAAAACTCTCTCATCCTGACCACGAAAATTAAAAAAATCTGAAAAGTACGAAAAAATCAGACCAATTTTTTTTCCCACTTTTTTTTGCCATAGTTCATACATTTCACATGTCTAGATGTGAAATAAAAATAATTTGGACAATAATTGACAGATTTTGAAATTTTTCAAAAATCTGTCTTTTTTCCTGACCACAGACCTTAAATGAAAACTAAGAAAATCTGAAAAGTACGAAAAAATCAAACCAAATTTCTTTCACTTTTTTTGCCATAGTTCATACATTTCACATGTCTAGATGTGAAATATAAATATAATTTGGACAATAATTGACAGATTTTGAAATTTGTAAAAAAAAAACTTTCTCTCATCCTGACCGCGAAAACTAAAAAAATCTGAAAAGTACGAAAAAATCAGACCAATTTTTTTTTCACTTTTTTTTGCCATAGTTCATACATTTCACATGTCTAGATGTGAAATAAAAATAATTTGGACAATAATTGACAGATTTTGAAATTTGTAAAAAAAAAACTTTCTCTCATCCTGACCGCGAAAACTAAAAAAATCTGAAAAGTACGAAAAAATCAGACCAATTTTTTTTTCACTTTTTTTTGCCATAGTTCATACATTTCACATGTCTAGATGTGAAATAAAAATAATTTGGACAATAATTGACAGATTTTGAAATTTTTCAAAAATCTGTCTTTTTTCCTGACCACAGACCTTAAATGAAAACTAAGAAAATCTGAAAAGTACGAAAAAATCAAACCAAATTTCTTTCACTTTTTTGCCATAGTTCATACATTTCACATGTCTAGATGTGAAATATAAATATAATTTGGACAATAATTGACAGATTTTGAAATTTGTAAAAAAAAAACTCTCTCATCCTGACCACGAAAATTAAAAAAATCTGAAAAGTACGAAAAAATCAGACCAATTTTTTTCCCCACTTTTTTTGCCATAGTTCATACATTTCACATGTCTAGATGTGAAATAAAAATAATTTGGACAATAATTGACAGATTTTGAAATTTTTCAAAAATCTGTCTTTTTTCCTGACCACAGACCTTAAATGAAAACTCAGAAAATCTGAAAAGTACGAAAAAATCAAACCAATTTTTTTTCACTTTTTTTGCCATAGTTCATACATTTCACATGTCTAGACATGAAATAAAAAATAATTTGAACAATATCTGACAGATTTTGAAATTTGTAAAAAAAAAACCTTTCTCTCATACTGACCGCGAAAACTAAAAAAATCTGAAAAGTACGAAAAAATCAGACCAATTTTTTTTTCACTATTTTTGCCAGAGTTCATACATTTCACATGTCTAGATGTGAAATATAAATATAATTTGGACAATAATTGACAGATTTTGAAATTTGTAAAAAAAAAACTTTCTCTCATCCTGACCGCGAAAACTAAAAAAATCTGAAAAGTACGAAAAAATCAGACCAATTTTTTTTTCACTTTTTTTTGCCATAGTTCATACATTTCACATGTCTAGATGTGAAATAAAAATAATTTGGACAATAATTGACAGATTTTGAAATTTTTCAAAAATCTGTCTTTTTTCCTGACCACAGACCTTAAATGAAAACTCAGAAAATCTGAAAAGTACGAAAAAATCAAACCAATTTTTTTTTACTTTTTTTGCCATAGTTCATACATTTCACATGTCTAGACATGAAATAAAAAATAATTTGAACAATATCTGACAGATTTTGAAATTTGTAAAAAAAAAACCTTTCTCTCATACTGACCGCGAAAACTAAAAAAATCTGAAAAGTACGAAAAAATCAGACCAATTTTTTTTTCACTTTTTTTGCCATAGTTTATGCACTTCACATGTCTAGAAATGAAATAAAAAATAATTTGAACAATATCTGACAGATTTTGAAATTTGTAAAAAAAAAAATTTCTCTCATCCTGACCGCGAAAATTAAAAAAATCTGAAAAGTACGAAAAAATCAGACCAATTTTTTTTTCACTTTTTTTTGCCATAGTTCATACATTTCACATGTCTAGATGTGAAATAAAAATAATTTGGACAATAATTGACAGATTTTGAAATTTTTCAAAAATCTGTCTTTTTCCTGACCACAGACCTTAAATGAAAACTAAGAAAATCTGAAAAGTACGAAAAAATCAAACCAAATTTCTTTCACTTTTTTGCCATAGTTCATACATTCACATGTCTAGATGTGAAATATAAATATAATTTGGACAATAATTGACAGATTTTGAAATTTGTAAAAAAAAAAACTCTCTCATCCTGACCACGAAAATTAAAAAATCTGAAAAGTACGAAAAAATCAGACCAATTTTTTTTCCCCACTTTTTTTGCCATAGTTCATACATTTCACATGTCTAGATGTGAAATAAAATAATTTGGACAATAATTGACAGATTTTGAAATTTTTCAAAAATCTGTCTTTTTTCCTGACCACAGACCTTAAATGAAAACTAAGAAAATCTGAAAAGTACGAAAAAATCAAACCAAATTTCTTTCACTTTTTTTGCCATAGTTCATACATTTCACATGTCTAGACATGAAATAAAAAATAATTTGAACAATATCTGACAGATTTTGAAATTTGTAAAAAAAAAAATTTCTCTCATCCTGACCGCGAAAATTAAAAAAATCTGAAAAGTACGAAAAAATCAGACCAATTTTTTTTTTCACTTTTTTTGCCATAGTTTATGCACTTCACATGTCTAGAAATGAAATAAAAAATAATTTGAACAATATCTGACAGATTTTGAAATTTGTAAAAAAAAAAATTTCTTTCATCCTGACCGCGAAAATTAAAAAAATCTGAAAAGTACGAAAAAATCAGACCAATTTTTTTTTCACTTTTTTTTGCCATAGTTCATACATTTCACATGTCTAGATGTGAAATAAAAATAATTTGGACAATAATTGACAGATTTTGAAATTTTTCAAAAATCTGTCTTTTTTCCTGACCACAGACCTTAATGAAAACTAAAAAAATCTGAAAAGTACGAAAAAATCAGACCAATTTTTTTTTCACTTTTTTTGCCATAGTTCATACATTTCACATGTCTAGATGTGAAATAAAAATAATTTGGACAATAATTGACAGATTTTGAAATTTTTCAAAAATCTGTCTTTTTTCCTGACCACAGACCTTAAATGAAAACTAAGAAAATCTGAAAAGTACGAAAAAATCAAACCAAATTTCTTTCACTTTTTTTGCCATAGTTCATACATTTCACATGTCTAGATGTGAAATATAAATATAATTTGGACAATAATTGACAGATTTTGAAATTTGTAAAAAAAAAACTTTCTCTCATCCTGACCGCGAAAACTAAAAAAATCTGAAAAGTACGAAAAAATCAGACCAATTTTTTTTTCACTTTTTTTTGCCATAGTTCATACATTTCACATGTCTAGATGTGAAATAAAAATAATTTGGACAATAATTGACAGATTTTGAAATTTGTAAAAAAAAAACTTTCTCTCATCTTGACCGCGAAAACTAAAAAAAATCTGAAAAGTACGAAAAAATCAGACCAATTTTTTTTTCACTTTTTTTTGCCATAGTTCATACATTTCACATGTCTAGATGTGAAATAAAAAATAATTTGGACAATAATTGACAGATTTTGAAATTTTTCAAAAATCTGTCTTTTTTCCTGACCACAGACCTTAAATGAAAACTAAGAAAATCTGAAAAGTACGAAAAAATCAAACCAAATTTCTTTCACTTTTTTTGCCATAGTTCATACATTTCACATGTCTAGATGTGAAATATAAATATAATTTGGACAATAATTGACAGATTTTGAAATTTGTAAAAAAAAAACTTTCTCTCATCCTGACCGCGAAAACTAAAAAAATCTGAAAAGTACGAAAAAATCAGACCAATTTTTTTTTCACTTTTTTTTGCCATAGTTTTTTTTGCCATAGTTCATACATTTCACATGTCTAGATGTGAAATAAAAATAATTTGGACAATAATTGACAGATTTTGAAATTTGTAAAAAAAAAACTTTCTCTCATCCTGACCGCGAAAACTAAAAAAATCTGAAAAGTACGAAAAAATCAGACCAATTTTTTTTTCACTTTTTTTTGCCATAGTTCATACATTTCACATGTCTAGATGTGAAATAAAAATAATTTGGACAATAATTGACAGATTTTGAAATTTTTCAAAAATCTGTCTTTTTTCCTGACCAAAGACCTTAAATGAAAACTAAGAAAATCTGAAAAGTACGAAAAAATCAAACCAAATTTCTTTCACTTTTTTGCCATAGTTCATACATTTCACATGTCTAGATGTGAAATATAAATATAATTTGGACAATAATTGACAGATTTTGAAATTTGTAAAAAAAAAACCTCTCTCATCCTGACCACGAAAATTAAAAAAATCTGAAAAGTACGAAAAAATCAGACCAATTTTTTTTCCCACTTTTTTTGCCATAGTTCATACATTTCACATGTCTAGATGTGAAATAAAAATAATTTGGACAATAATTGACAGATTTTGAAATTTTTCAAAAATCTGTCTTTTTTCCTGACCACAGACCTTAAATGAAAACTAAGAAAATCTGAAAAGTACGAAAAAATCAAACCAAATTTCTTTCACTTTTTTTGCCATAGTTCATACATTTCACATGTCTAGATGTGAAATATAAATATAATTTGGACAATAATTGACAGATTTTGAAATTTGTAAAAAAAAAACTTTCTCTCATCCTGACCGCGAAAACTAAAAAAATCTGAAAAGTACGAAAAAATCAGACCAATTTTTTTTTCACTTTTTTTTGCCATAGTTCATACATTTCACATGTCTAGATGTGAAATAAAAATAATTTGGACAATAATTGACAGATTTTGAAATTTGTAAAAAAAAAACTTTCTCTCATCCTGACCGCGAAAACTAAAAAAATCTGAAAAGTACGAAAAAATCAGACCAATTTTTTTTTCACTTTTTTTTGCCATAGTTCATACATTTCACATGTCTAGATGTGAAATAAAAATAATTTGGACAATAATTGACAGATTTTGAAATTTTTCAAAAATCTGTCTTTTTTCCTGACCACAGACCTTAAATGAAAACTAAGAAAATCTGAAAAGTACGAAAAAATCAAACCAAATTTCTTTCACTTTTTTGCCATAGTTCATACATTTCACATGTCTAGATGTGAAATATAAATATAATTTGGACAATAATTGACAGATTTTGAAATTTGTAAAAAAAAAACTCTCTCATCCTGACCACGAAAATTAAAAAAATCTGAAAAGTACGAAAAAATCAGACCAATTTTTTTTCCCACTTTTTTTGCCATAGTTCATACATTTCACATGTCTAGATGTGAAATAAAAATAATTTGGACAATAATTGACAGATTTTGAAATTTTTCAAAAATCTGTCTTTTTTCCTGACCACAGACCTTAAATGAAAACTAAGAAAATCTGAAAAGTACGAAAAAATCAAACCAAATTTCTTTCACTTTTTTTGCCATAGTTCATACATTTCACATGTCTAGACATGAAATAAAAAATAATTTGAACAATATCTGACAGATTTTGAAATTTGTAAAAAAAAAAATTTCTCTCATCCTGACCGCGAAAATTAAAAAAATCTGAAAAGTACGAAAAAATCAGACCAATTTTTTTTTTCACTTTTTTTGCCATAGTTTATGCACTTCACATGTCTAGAAATGAAATAAAAAATAATTTGAACAATATCTGACATTTTGAAATTTGTAAAAAAAAAAATTTCTCTCATCCTGACCGCGAAAATTAAAAAAATCTGAAAAGTACGAAAAAATCAGACCAATTTTTTTTTCACTTTTTTTTGCCATAGTTCATACATTTCACATGTCTAGATGTGAAATAAAAATAATTTGGACAATAATTGACAGATTTTGAAATTTTTCAAAAATCTGTCTTT